>NC_047021.1:9393517-9493549 GCF_902652985.1 Pecten maximus
ACTCAAGGTATATATTAACGAAATATTGATAATTGATAGATGTATTAATCGGTAATAAATATAGGTTAGATATGTACTGGGATATTATTGTTTAGGTAAACATACTATATATACATGTATATACTTCCGATAAAAATCAAGCATCGAATTCATTAATGATTTTGATATACTTAATAAATGTTCTACATGTAAAGCTATCCCTATCTATTACTATAGGATTATAAAATACTACGAGATAATCTACTTTTTCAACATCAGGATATTGTATACGTACCATCGGTCATATTGTCATATTCAATCCAGCTGACATCGTAGAATTTATTTAAAATAATCGTGTTGGATTTGTTTGTTATTCCACATTGTGTAGAACCGTAGCAGCAGGAAAATGTTCCGTTATAATCTTTATATGAGCGGCATTTTTTGTTACACTGAATGTCTTGAATGCCTCTGGAATCTTAAAAGAAAAGAAATGTAACAGACATATTAACCGTAAACAAATACACACGTTGCTACCTCGATTTGACGAAGTTGTAGTTGTTATGTGATACAAATCAAATGGGATGGAGTGGGTGGGGGTGGGTAGATCAGGGGAGAACCAATATCTTTGTATTAATTATTTGATACATTGATATATAACGTAGTAACACAACTGACAATATGACTCGTGCCCGGGCCTCGAACTCACGATCTACTATGTTATATATCAAATAATTAACACAATGTATCATATGCACTATGTGTTGTTGATCCGAAGATAAAGATTTGAATTTCCTGTCGTAGTTGTACTCGATGAAAATTTGTAATATGTGTACAATTCGTATCCATGTATGTAAATACATTGCGATCCAGGTATTGGTAGACGACTTCCACAATGATCATGTCATGATACTTGGCCGACCACCACTGCGCCATTGAAAAGTTCTTTCTTAAGAACGCCGATTTGGCTTAGCGACAATATACATTGTACATTTGTCTGTCAATGAAGGGCACACGATGGTCGGCTGTTTGTCGACAATATACATTGTGTCTGTCAATGGAGGGCACACGATGGTCGGCTGTTTGTCGACAATATACATTGTACATTGTGTCTGTCAATGAAGGGCGAACGATGGTCGGCTGTTTGTCGACAATATACATTGTGTCTGTCAATGAAGGGCGAACGATGGTCGGCTGTTTGTCGACAATATACATTGTGTCTGTCAATGGAGGGCACACGATGGTCGGCTGTTTGTCGACAATATACATTGTGTCTGTCAATGAAGGGCGAACGATGGTCGGCTGTTTGTCGACAATATACATTGTGTCTGTCAATGGAGGGCGAGCGATAGTCGGCTGTTTGTCGACAATATACATTGTGTCTGTCAATGAAGGGCGAACGATGGTCGGCTGTTTGTCGACAATATACATTGTGTCTGTCAATGAAGGGCACACGATGGTCGGCTGTTTGTCGACAATATACATTTATCTGTCAATGAAGGGCGAACGATGGTCGGTTGTTTGTCGACAATATACATTGTGTCTGTCAATGGAGGGCACACGATGGTCGGCTGTTTGTCGGCAATATACATTTATCTGTCAATGAAGGGCACACGATGGTCGGCTGTTTGTCGACAATATACATTGTGTCTGTCAATGAAGGGCACACGATGGTCGGCTGTTTGTCGGCAATATACATTTATCTTTCAATGAAGGGCACACGATGGTCGGCTGTTTGTCGACAATATACAATGTGTCTGTCAATGAAGGGCGAACGATGGTCGGCTGTTTGTCGACAATATACATTGTGTCTGTCAATGAAGGGCGAACGATGGTCGGCTGTTTGTCGACAATACACATTGTGTCTGTCAATGAAGGGCGAACGATGGTCGGCTGTTTGTCGACAATATACATTTTGTCTGTCAATGAAGGGCAAACGATGGTCGGCTGTTTGTCGACAATATACATTGTGTCTGTCAATGAAGGGCACACGATGGTCGGCTGTTTGTCGACAATATACATTGTGTCTGTCAATGAAGGGCACACGATGGTCGGCTGTTTGTCGACAATATACATTGTGTCTGTCAATGAAGGGCACACGATGGTCGGCTGTTTGTCGACAATATACATTGTGTCTGTCAATGAAGGGCACACGATGGTCGGCTGTTTGTCGACAATATACATTGTGTCTGTCAATGAAGGGCACACGATGGTCGGCTGTTTGTCGACAATATACATTGTGTCTGTCAATGAAGGGCACACGATGGTCGGCTGTTTGTCGACAATATACATTGTGTCTGTCAATGAAGGGCACACGATGGTCGGCTGTTTGTCGGCAATATACATTTATCTGTCAATGGAGGGCACACGATGGTCGGCTGTTTGTCGACAATATACATTGTGTCTGTCAATGAAGGGCACACGATGGTCGGCTGTTTGTCGGCAATATACATTTATCTGTCAATGAAGGGCACACGATGGTCGGCTGTTTGTCGACAATATACATTGTGTCTGTCAATGAAGGGCACACGATGGTCGGCTGTTTGTCGACAATATACATTGTGTCTGTCAATGAAGGGCGAACGATGGTCGGCTGTTTGTCGACAATATACATTGTGTCTGTCAATGAAGGGCACACGATGGTCGGCTGTTTGTCGGCAATATGCATTGTGTCTGTCAATGAAGGGCAAACGATGGTCGGCTGTTTGTCGGCAATATGCATTGTGTCTGTCAATGAAGGGCACCCGATGGTCGGCTGTTTGTCGACAATATACATTGTGTCTGTCAATGAAGGGCGAACGATGGTCGGCTGTTTGTCGACAATATACATTGTGTCTGTCAATGAAGGGCAAACGATGGTCGGCTGTTTGTCGACAATATACATTGTGTCTGTCAATGAAGGGCACACGATGGTCGGCTGTTTGTCGACAATATACATTGTGTCTGTCAATGAAGGGCACACGATGGTCGGCTGTTTGTCGACAATATACATTGTGTCTGTCAATGAAGGGCACACGATGGTCGGCTGTTTGTCGACAATATACACTTTGTTTGTCAATGAAGGGCACACGATGGTCGGCTGTTTGTCGACAATATACATTGTGTCTGTCAATGAAGGGCACACGATGGTCGGCTGTTTGTCGACAATATACATTTTGTTTGTCAATGAAGGGCACACGATGGTCGGCTGTTTGTCGACAATATACATTGTGTCTGTCAATGAAGGACAAACACATGCCGACTATTTGTCGGCATCAAATACTGAACTTGTCAAAGTAGGACAAACAAAGGTTGAGTATTTAAAGAGGTTGGCTAGATCTGTCGTCTCAGGAATAGGAAGGAAGAAACCTATTTTTACGATAATAAACACAATATGTATACACGAATATATAGCAATGACATCAAAATAATTATACCCATATTCGATACATCACAGACATTTCCAATGTTCATGGCTTCAGTTGGTTGAGGAGACGAAACTGTCGATGAAACAATATATGCTGTGTATATCATCAACAAAGTCAATTGTCGACGAATGTCAGTGTATAGCCCTGTAAATAGAAAAAATAATAGGTCATGGTACACTAGATAACGTATTAATAATATGGCACCTTAGTTAACATTACTGGAGACATAGTTATAAATACCAGGACAGTTCGTGTGATTTACACAGTTATCACGAAATGACAAAAATGTTTATCATAGAGATATTTCAATAAATGACCAATTTAACCCATTGTAACGTCGGTACTCACCACAATGTCTTGCTACAGCCATCGTGTCGTGCCGATTTCTGGATTACAGCACTACGCATATGGAGCGATTTACCGGGAAGTTTTAAATTACGCTTAATGTGTTAAGGACTGAGGAATGATTAGAATATAAATAGACTGAGTGTCAATAGTATAAAAGAACGAAGATTTCCCACCATTCTCATTACTGAAACGAAACAGGAAGAAATATTATAATATTATATTATAAGGTAGCACACCACACTAAGACAGCCTGGCCATGGGCAATTTTTTTGTTAAGGAAATAACTCCTGTATTATGATATGCATAAAAATGAAAAAATAAATGTACACTATAATTGGTATATTCAGTATGAAGTAGTACATACAGGCTTCACATTTATTAAAACAAAAATCAATAAATTGGTTCCGGATTTTAAATATCCGGATTTTCCGAACGTGTGTTTACACAGGAAATTTAGTTTTGCCTACAGCGCAAAATGGAAGCCCACAGAAAAGGTAAGATAGCGGAAAAACTTAATTTACTACATATGTCCAAACAAGATTAATTCTGTCTTTGGGATAGAGATAGTTAATTTTAAATAGGTTTCAGAAAAAAAAATTGTGTAGAGAATTGTGCCATTTTGGGTCAAATATCATAATATTTTGCAATTTTTGAGAATTTTTTAAGCTGTTACCATGGTATTCACAGCTCTAAAAATCACAGAAAATATCAGTTTACTTATCCTTCAGAGCTCTATTAAAATTGCAAATGTTGTACAGATTTCAAATATATATACTTTATTAGAGGTTATATGTAAGGTTAACTGGCAATGTTTACATATCTAAAACATGTGCCATATTTTTCAGAATTTGGCATTTTTACTGTACACTGCTACCTATATTATATTATGAAATATGAAATTGATATGAAATATTGTAATCAGTGATTTACGTACAAAAGGAATCTAAAGTGTATTACCCGATAAAGTAGTGTACATTGTATGTATTTCAAACACTGGTCGTATATTTTTGACGCCGTGGAGAGAACTAATATAGACTTTGCCTGTTAATATGTCCAACTGATTATGGCATCTTGATGATTTTATAAACTCCGTCTTTACATACATCCATTGTAGCAAGATGTGTTCCTTTGTTGACAAACTGTGGTTGTTTTTTAACTTAGCCGAGATTAAAAGAGAGTGTCTGCAAATCTATGCTTGATATAACGAAAACGTTGTCATCATTGTCTGTCTTGCTACAGCCATCGTGTTGTTCCGATTTTTGGATGCAAAATTACACAGATGGAGAGATTTACAGGGAAGTATTAAATTATGCTTAATGTTCCGGCTTTGTTTATGACTGAGGAATGATAAGAATGAAAATAGACTGATTGACAACAGCACTAAAGAATTAATATTTCCCATCATTCTCGTCAAACAGGATGGAATTTTATCTACCGGAGATTACAGGACGTTATTAGGGCATTATTTATCACTGATGATGTTTCCATAGTTACAGGATGTTGTAAGGGGAGTATTTACCACTGATGATGTTTCCGTAGTTACAGGACGTTGTAAGGGGATTATTTACCACTGATGATGTTTCCGTAGTTACAGGATGTTGTAAGGGGATTATTTACCACTGATGATGTTTCCGTAGTTACAGGACGTTGTAAGGGGATTATTTACCACTGATGATGTTTCCTTAGTTACAGGACGTTGTAAGGGGTTTATTTACCACTGATGATGTTTCCTTAGTTACAGGCCGTTGTAAGGGGATTATTTACCACTGATGATGTTTCCTTAGTTACAGGATGTTGTAAAGGGATTATTTACCACTGATGATGTTTCCTTAGTTACAGGACGTTGTAAGGGGTTTATTTACCACTGATGATGTTTCCTTAGTTACAGGCCGTTGTAAGGGGATTATTTACCACTGATGATGTTTCCTTAGTTACAGGACGTTTTTAGGAGATCATACATACTGCTTATTAGGGGATTATTTACCACTGATAAATAGTCCCTAGTAAAATGCCATACATATAAAAAGTGTATTTTTACACAAAAGGGGTACGTTTCAATGTGTACGAGTGTCGTTGCATCTTTTCAAGACCGACTGGTCTCTTTGTCAAGCTCTTACTGACTGTGTGAGAGAAAATCGAATCACTCGATGGGACATGACGTCTATCTAAGTGTATATATATATACACTGTACCGAAAAGGCTACTGATCTGGTGTAGACATATTCCCCTGTCCTGCATGGGTTAGTAATAGGTCGTTAAGGTGACTTAACTGGTAGACCCCCTCATTTGTGTTCATGCTTTTCGTTTTCCTGATTTTGATGGCTTTGATTTGTCTTACTATTGCGTTTTGTTCTTTCTACACTATTTTGGCATTATGATGTGGTTATCGATTCGTTGTAATGGGTTGTAGATGTTTTTCGTTTGTTTCGGATGAGAGTGGCAAAGAGACAAGTCGCTCTTAAAACGTTGCTACGATACTCGCACACAATGCTACGAATACTGATTGTGTAAAGATAAACCTTGTATATAGATATGTATCCTAACTGATGAATAAAGAAAATAGATAGAGGATTTTTTATCACTGATGATGTTTCCGTAGTTACAGGATATAGATAGGAAATTATTTATCACTTATGGTGTTTCCGTAGTTACAGGATGTACGAGGGATGTTTGATATGATGTGAGCCTCGTCTAGAAGGACTTTTAAAGTCCTGCTATTCTATGACAATATAGGGCTGTGTACCCGAAGACTGGTCTCATTTGGTTAGTTTATATCGACGAGGTAGCACTCTAAAGTAAACAAGACAAGCGGCTTTAGCAAAATGGACAAATTCGATGAAAAAGCAGTGATGTAATACATGTATTTGCATAAAAAAGGTTTAACACCCAAGGATAACCATACTGACATGGTAGCAACGCTAGGGAAATTTTCACGTACTAATCTTAACCTTTTTGAGGAAGATCATGCCAACTTTCTTCAGAGATTTGCCACTGTGGACAGAAAATGGGTCCATCATTTTACCCCAGAGGCTAAACAACATTCGGAACAATGAAAGCACCCTGGCTTTCCCCGTCAAAGAAGGCAAAGTCTGTTCACTTAGCTGGAAAGGTTATGACCTCGATTATCTGGGATGCAGATGGTATACTGCTGATAGATTATCTCCAAAAGGGACAAACAATCAAAGGCACACACTATCCTTCACTTCTGAGGCAGTTCCGGGAAATTATCTAACTTAAGCGCGGCAGAAAGCTCACTAAAGGTGTGTTATTCTATGAGGACAATGCTCCTGTTCACAAGTCTGGCATTGCCATGGCTGTCATACACGATTGTGACTTTACATTGATTGAACATCCGCCTCTTGCGTCTTTTGCCAAAACTGAAAACAGCTATTTCAGACACCCTCTTTATTCCGATGATGACGTCATACATGTAGTTGATGACTATCTGAACAGCCAAGAAAAAGTATTATATGAAAGTGGCATTGAGTCCCTTAAACAACGCTGGCAAAAGTGTATAGATACTGAAGGGGATTATGTTGAAAAATGATAATCACAACTTATCAATCAGCCCTCGTAGATATGAAATTATTTACTACTGATGATGTTTCCGTAGTTACAGGATATAGATAGGGGATTTTTGTTATCACTGTTGATGTTTCCGTAGTTACAGAATATAGATATGGGATTATTAACTGCGGATGATGTTTCCATGGTTACAGGACGTAGATTGAGGATTTTATTTTACCACTGGTGATATCGACATTGACTTACTAATTGCAGGACGTAGACTTGTCGCTCTTATAGAGGGTTCTTTTGAAGTGCAATTTAATAGGATTTGCATTTTTTTCATGGCAGCATTGGTTAGTTTACCAAGTGAGGTATTTGTAAACAAAAATCGCAGTAAAATGGATGAACATTTGTAATACTTTTTAATTTCATTTTTTAATAAATAACACGGGAGAAATAATTTCAGGACTCGATATATAAAAATGTAAGCCACTACATAAATAGTATCTACTTCTAAAGATATATTGGTTGAACCGACACATTCAAACGTAAGTGATACAGAGACATATGGACCTATTATGAAGGTATTCAATTGTTACGTTAAAGACAATGATCCATACGTATTTCATATATAACAAAATTAAGAACTTTGTATACACTGGACAAAGCATCTTTCTTTTAAAACATTCAACATAAAACATCAAACATTATGTGTATGATTCACATCTCAGGCGGGTCAGTATCCACATCAAATCTCAGGCGGGTCAGTATTTACAACACATCTCAGTCGGGTCAGTATTCACATCACATGTCAACCGGGTCAGTATTCACTACACATCTCAGGCGGGTCAGTATTCACACCACATCTCAGGCTGGTCAATATTCACATCACATCTCAGGCGGGTCAGTATTCACATCACAGGCGGGTCAGTATTCACATCTCAGGCGGGCCAGTATTCACATCTCAGGCGGATCATTATTAACATAAAATCTCAGCCTGGTCAGTATTCACAGGATATCTCAGGCTGGTCAATATTCACATCACATCTCAGGCGGGTCAGTATTCACATCACAGGCGGGTCAGTATTCACATCTCAGGCGGGTCAGTATTCACATCTCAGGCGGATCATTATTAACATAAAATCTCAGCCTGGTCAGTATTCACAGGATATCTCAGGCGGGTCAGTATTCACATCTCCGCCGGGTCAGTATTCACATCACATCTCAGCCAGGTCAGTATTCACATCAAATCTCAGGAGGGTCAGTATTCACAGAACATCTCAGGCGGGTCAGTATTCACAGGATATCTCAGGCGGGTCAGTATTCACATCTCCGCCGGGTCAGTATTCACATCACATCTCAGCCAGGTCAGTATTCACATCAAATCTTAGGAGGGTCAGTATTCACAGAACATCTCAGGCGGGTCAGTATTCACAGGATATCTCAGGCGGGTCAGTATTCACATCTCCGCCGGGTCAGTATTCACATCACATCTCAGCCAGGTCAGTATTCACATCAAATCTCAGGAGGGTCAGTATTCACAGAACATCTCAGGCGGGTCAGTATTCACATCTCCGCCGGGTCAGTATTTACATCACTTCTCAGGCTAGTCAATATCCACATCACATCTCAGGAGAGTCAGTATTAATATAATATCAAATAATTGTGTCGGTCGAACTAGTCTTCACAAAACATCAAACATATATTATGTCGGTCTGATCTCCTTATATTCATGTCATCCTCCTCTTACTTATACATTTCTTATAACATCACACATCTTTTGTGTCTGGCGGGTCAATCTTCTTCAGTGAAAATGATTTCATTGGGGTAGAGGAACGCCGCTGATCTTTTAGACTGAAGGTCCTGGAGAGTCGCATTGAAGATTTCCGACTAGAGATGATGGTAGTCTTAACGTATATCTCACACTAACAATGATGGTAGTCCTAACATATATCTCACTAACAATGATTGTAGTCTTAACATATATCTCACTAACAATGATTGTAGTCTTAACGTATATCTCACACTAACAATGCTTGTAGTCTTAACATGTACATCTCACTAACAATGATGGTAGTCTTAACATATATCTCACTAACAATGATGGTAGTCTTAACATATATCTCACTAACAATGATGGTAGTCTTAACGTATATCTCACACTAACAATGATTGTAGTCTTAACATGTACATCTCACTAACAATGATGGTAGTCTTAACATATATCTCACTAACAATGATGGTAGTCCTAACATATATCTCACTAACAATGATGGTAGTCTTAACATATATCTCACTAACAATGATTGTAGTCTTAACATATATCTCACTAACAATGATTGTAGTCTTAACATGTACATCTCACTAACAATGCTGGTAGTCTTAACATGTACCTCACTAACAATGATGGTAGTCTTAACGTATATCTCACTAGCAATGATGATAGTCTTAACATATATCTCAATAACAATGATGGTAGACTTACCATTTATCTCACTAACAATGATGGTAGTCTTAACATATATCTCACTAACAATGATTGTAGTCTTAACGTATATCTCACTAACAATGATGATAGTCTTAACATATATCTCACTAACAATGATCGTAGTCTTAACGTATATCTCACTAACAATGATGGTAGTTGTGGCACCCTGTTAATTTTGGTTATTTTAACTGAATCACTTTTATAACTGCTCGTTGTGTTGTATTTGTGCTGTTCGTATCCCACGTCGTGTTTGTGGCTGTTAGGTAAATGTTCTGTACTCGTCGTGTGATTGTCACGCAGTGTGTATCCTATGCTGTGTTACAGGTAGCTGTCAGTTATGTGCTTTGTATGTGTGGTTCGTGAATGTCCGGAGAGTATGTTCGTGTGATGTATGTTTGTAATAAACTGGTTTGACCACTGACGGACAGGACAGGGCAGGACATGCGCAATGCGTTTCTTCTTCTTTCTTTCTATCCCTTTTTGGCGCTCTTTCCCCAGTTCCACTCTGTACATTGGTCAGAGAAGACGGTCATTCTTATGCCAACTTTTCATACATTTTGTAAATACGTCCTGGGCACCACATGCCAAGTAAGTAGTGAAATTGTTATTATTAATTATTATTATTTATTAATTCATTATCTACTGTGTTACAGGTGATCGGTACTTCCACCGACGTTTATAATTCTAAATTAAGTTAACTTGTATCGAATCAGGTATCTGTCTATATTTTAAAAGCATATCCTAATAATTTTAACTCCGAATACGTTAACTGAATGTGGTCTAATCTGAGTATGTGTAATTTTAACTGTTTTCAAATTACGCGCTGTTGTTGTAAAGTTGGGCGCGTTAGTTTCGAATGTATATGTATATTGACAGAAGCTATTTGCTTGATTGCAGGGACTTTTCTGCCTGTACTTATCAATATGTGCAAGTAAACATGTGAACAGAAGCTCCTGCCGTTTATTATCTATTGCCAAGGCCCCTCCCAACTGAAAATCCGACTTTGTTATATTGGCGCCCATGTAGGGACTTGGCACTATGGGATACCACAACTACCGCCACCGGACATGTTCATTGAACGCGCCCCGCATATGTGTATGTTGCCTTTCCATGGAGTACTGGACTGTGTCTGTACGTGTATCGGTAAGCTGAACTTGGATGCCTGTACTTTTTGTGATTCAGACATTTTTGAATGCTAGACTTTCCTTCGTTCGCGCTTGAGTGATGATCTTATAGCTATATAGTGTGCACACTGACATTGTCTCTTGTAATCGCCGGATCGCGCCGCTGGAAGCCTCACCATATAGACTTTATTTGTTTTCCTAATTAAATATTATTGTTATCACTGTATTACTTGCCTATATTTATCACTATTATCTACATTGCTATTGTATTTCATTTGTAATTAATGGTATGTATTTTTGTGAACATTTGTGGTATTTTTGAGCAACTTGGGTTATAAGTTTTTTTCAACTTGTTTTTTCCTTTTGTGATACGACCTTGACCTTTGTATGTACATCCGGTCTAGGTTTGACTTCCGGTTGCATAGTAAACATTGATTATTTTTGGAATTAATATTTTTGTTTTGCTGTTACATCATCTAGTGCTAATACTTGGTGGTGCATAATTAGTTTTTTTTCCTTCGGCTAGTATCTTATTAGCTTATTTATCCGTTTATTTATTATTTTTTGTGCCCAAACAATTTATTATATATTTTTTTTTCATCTTAGTTTTCTTGGCACACTTAGTTGTTCCTGTGTTAGGTAAATCCATCTTGTGACACTTTGTTTTCTTTCCTTTTGTTGACTTAAAATACTTTGACCTATTGACATTGTTTGACATATGGGGTGTATGATGTGCGATTCCTTTATGTGAGATTACTTGTTTATTTGTGTATTTTGTATTGATTCCCTGGTTTGTGTTAATGTGTATGTCTTCGTGTCGGTTCATGTGAATTTGTTTAGACTATATTTATACACCATTTACATGTTTTATTTATGCTATATGTGTACTTGTTTGTTGAACTTGAGTTACTTTGTGTATTTTGTGATTTCATACGCTGACTTGTAGTTAGACTCGTGTTTTCTTGCAGCATTTTTGTTTTGCCTGCGGTAACAAGAGAAGATTGATTGGTAAGTTACTAGTTAAGTGTGTTGGAGTCCAGCACCCATTACATGGAGTGATACCTGAGGATAGGAAGGAGGAGTCCCCAGACAACTACCTCGACAAGGTGACCTTTAATGTTGAGCTGGATGATGGATTACTGAGGAGAGGAAAGGAGGTGTTATCCTATTTTCCAGATGTTTTCTCTGCGGGAGACCTTGACCTTGGCCATACTATTGAATTCCCTCATCGGATTGAACTTAGCGACCCTACACCATTCAAACAGAGGCATCGGAGAATACCACCTGCCATGGTCCAGGAAGTGAGAGAACACTTACAGCAGTTGCTGGCATGCGGAGTTATCAGAAGATCATGCTCACCCTGGGCGTCCGGTGTAGTCTTAGCCAGGAAGAAGGACGGGTCTTTACGCATGTGTATCGACTATCGCCAACTTAATCAGAGGACTATTAAAGATGCCTACGCTCTCCCACGGATTGAGGAAATACTTGACTCACTTTCGGGATCATCATTCTTCTCCGTGTTGGACATGAAGAGTGGCTACCATCAAGTTGAGGTTGCGGAGCACCATAAGGAGCGGACAGCTTTTACTCTAGGCCCACTTGGGTTTTATGAGTATAACCGGATGCCGTTTGGTCTCGCTAACGCCCCGGCCACCTATCAGCGACTCATGGAGCAATGCCTCGGGGAATTACATATGGTGGACTGTTTCATCTATCTTGATGATGTCATTATCTTTTCATCAACCTTTGAGGAGCACTTGGAGAAACTTCAGCGTGTACTCCAGCGCTTGAGGGAACATGGGATAAAGCTGTCACCCAAGAAGTGCTCATTCTTCCAAAGCCGCGTCAGATATCTCGGGTTTATAGTGACAGCAGCCGGTATTGAAGCAGACCCTAGTAAAGTGGAGAAGATTATTAATTGGGAGCGGCCATCAAGCCCGGAGGATGTTCGCCGGTTTTTGGGTTTTGCCGGATATTACCGGAAGTTCATCAAGAATTTTGCAAAAGTAGCCCGGCCTTTAACAGATCTTATGCCAGCACCTAAGAAATCCGGAAAGAAGAAGGACAGCAATGGTTGTTGGAATTGGGGAGAGGAGCAGGAACTTGCGTTCATTTCATTAAAGGAAAGATTAGCCTCCCCGCCAGTTTTAGCTTATCCGGATTACACCAAAACCTTTGAGGTTCACTGTGATGCAAGTCATAAAGGTCTCGGAGCTGTGTTATACCAGGAAAAGGACAACAGGGAACATGTCATCGCTTATGCCAGCCGGGGATTGTCAAGGTCGGAGCGAAACTACCCAGCTCATAAGCTCGAGTTTCTTGCCATGAAATGGGCTATTACGGAGAAGTTTAAGGACTACCTGTATGACCATCGCTTCACTGTGGTGACGGACAACAACCCCCTCACCTACGTTCTATATGTATATTGACAGAAGCTATTTGCTTGATTGCAGGGACTTTTCTGCCTGTACTTATCAATATGTGCAAGTAAACATGTGAACAGAAGCTCCTGCCGTTTATTATCTATTGCCAAGGCCCCTCCCAACTGAAAATCCGACTTTGTTATATAGTCTTAACGTATATCTCACTAACAATGATGGTAGTCTTAACATAGATCTCACTAACAATTAATTGTTGTTATAACATATATCACTAACAATGATTGTTATAACATATATCACTAACACTGATGGTAGTCTTAACATATATCTCACTAACAATGATCGTTGTCATAAAGTATCTTACTAACAATGATCGTAATCATTGTCTACTTCTTCGATTTCTAATCGCACATGTTGTTTTCGTAATTGATCATAAATTCCGTCGTCCAAGCCATTAGTTTGAACATGACCTATTTTCACATGATCATAGTAATCCGTTTCCTCTTCCATTGTCCCCGAGACGTTATTCCCATATTTTGCTCCAGTCTCTCCGTGACCTCCAACTTTTGTATCTGTTTGTATTCCAGCCTCATCGTGAACTTCACCGTCAAAGTTAACCTCAGTCTGTTTTTGAACATCTGGACCATCATTATCTAGGACAAAATAGTCGCCATTGCTACTGTGTTTGTTTAACGTTACATGTAAAGTGTTGGGAGTTCCATCTGATGTCGTTTCACTATGTTCGGTTTTCGCAACAATACTTTTTTCAACCTGCAAATAATCGTAAATAGTCTTTTTTCGTAACTTCTACAGTTGTTCTTGTTCCGCCTGCTGTTGGGTCAAGGCTGGTTGTGCTAGCTCATGTCTGTCTCCTTGTTGCATTTCCTTTCCTAACATCGGAGGAAATCAAAGCGCTTCGGCGATCAGGAGCATAAGGATGTTTAACATTTTCATAGGCAGCATAGCAATAGGAGTGAGCCTCATCTGCCTTGATTTCCGGTTGGGCTGCAGTTTCACAGGATATGTCATCATACTCGACACCGTCTAGTCCAGGCGTTGGATCAGGAATCTGGAAAGGAAACACAGCTGTATATTAATAAATATTCTATGATTTCTGGTGGTGTTACTTTATCTTTTCAGTTTCATAGTCTGTAGTTTCTAAGATATGTATTAAACATCTGTGATGTATATACGATATAAGCGTACGTACCTCAGGAGATGTCGTAGTCGTACCATATGCAGTATTGTTTGTGATATATTCTAATCCATCTGAAGGTTTTCTATCGCTAAAATACAACAAAAACACAACACAAGTATTTATTGATTAATATGGTGAACTTAAAGGGAAATGAAATCCTCAAAACTTGTGCATAGAATTAGCCACTCCAAAATTGGCCGTACAAAAAACATGCATATTTGCTGAACTACTATTATCTATCATGTAATGAAATAATGTAAAAAGTCAAATATATAGAGGATGTAACACGAGTGTTCATGTAATAATTAATCGGGTAATCAGGTAAATGTTTTAGTAAGACATTGATACATGGGTGTAATAATCTAACAATGACACGTTTTACTAATTACAGGAATGATGTTTTCAAATGCATTTTGAGTAGCGAAACAATGCTAATGATATTATATATACATAAGCGTCACATAGGAAAACGCGACATCAGTCACAAATGTCGTCACAATAGAGATTCGTATGTGACAAGGCGCATTTGAATTTGTATGGTACTTACGCCATATGATTTTTATTGAACGATATTATTACACTAGGAACAACATATGTTGTATGATCAATAGAATCTTTATTATGAACTTTTCATAGAAATACTTTACCTTTTACGCCGACGTATAGAAATCAAAACAATAACAGATATGGCAGCAACTGTCACTACCAGGACGGAAGATAAGGCCGCTATGATAGGTATTCGGTCGGAGTTTCTTTGGCCTGTAACGGACGGTTTGTCCTGAGGAGCTGTGGACAGTAAAGGGTGGTAACTAATGTAATGATCTGTATGCATTGATTAAACCTAGGAATTAAATTGTATAATTATATCGTCACACTCTCTTGAAATATTACCCATCCTGCTTTCTACGACACCGTCATCTAATTTTAAAAGTCAAACAGTAACATCATACTCTTTGATTAACCATTCTTTAAACAGAGAAAAATATATGTAAAGGATATGGATATTCTCCCCAGATAAATCACATAGAACAGAAACTACAAGGTAATGCCAAAGGAATATCTACCACATGTTCCGGAAGCGTAAGCGTCTTCAGCCGTCATAATATCGTGTTGATATATTGATTACTTACCAGCAGGTGTATACGTGCTAGTTGCTACTTGAGTGTTGGCCGTGTCCATAATCATTAAATAGCTAGTTGTTGCTCTTCGAGTTGTTGACGTTGTTATGAAAACTGGTGACATGGTAGCTGTTGTTCTGAGAGTTTGTCCTTTGGAAGTCTTTGTACTGGTAGCTGGTGACGTAGAAGTCATTGTTCTGGTAGTTGGTGACGTAGATGTTGTTGTTCTGGTAGCTGGTGACATAGAAGTTATTGATCTGTAAGTTGTTCTTGGATATGTTAATGTGGTAATTGTTGTTCTGGCTGGTGTTGATATAGTAGTTGTTCGTTGCGTACTAACATTTACCGAAAGGAACTTAGAACACATGAGACAATCATTGATTATGATCGTGTTTAATGAAACATCTTGGAATTTAATTATTGCACATTAAACAAAAACGTTAGTTAATTCCATTTTCAATTTTTATAAATGTTTTGATTTTACCCTTCCAATCATTTTGATATTTGTATTTACCCGTACCAATACAGCTGCAGTTCAAGCTGGGTGGCCGACAAATCATGCCGTTATCGGTCATGCAGCTTCGTTTTGTACACCTGCATGTGACATCAATTGCTTTGTCTTTGATCAAGTCAATGGTTTCTATCCACGAGGTTATCGTACTTGGTTTCCTGAATGAAATCTTACCACCAAAACCTTCTGTTGAGTTATCTTTACAGTTTTGTAGGTTAAGATCGACTGTAAAATAATGAATTTGATTCCAACAGACTCTTATTAATATAATTGATATGCTTCAATAGATTATGTTGATTAGTACCAATATGTAAAATATTCATATTAATATGATACTATACTCAAGGTATATATTAACGAAATATTGATAATTGATAGATGTATTAATCGGTAATAAATATAGGTTAGATATGTACTGGGATATTATTGTTTAGGTAAACATACTATATATACATGTATATACTTCCGATAAAAATCAAGCATCGAATTCATTAATGATTTTGATATACTTAATAAATGTTGTACATGTAAAGCTATCCCTATCTATTACTATAGGATTATAAAATACTACGAGATAATCTACTTTTTCAACATCAGGATATTGTATACGTACCATCGGTCATATTGTCATATTCAATCCAGCTGACATCGTAGAATTTATTTAAAATAATCGTGTTGGATTTGTTTGTTATTCCACATTGTGTAGAACCGTAGCAGCAGGAAAATGTTCCGTTATAATCTTTATATGAGCGGCATTTTTTGTTACACTGAATGTCTTGAATGCCTCTGGAATCTTAAAAGAAAAGAAATGTAACAGACATATTAACCGTAAACAAATACACACGTTGCTACCTCGATTTGACGAAGTTGTAGTTGTTATGTGATACAAATCAAATGGGATGGAGTGGGTGGGGGTGGGTAGATCAGGGGAGAACCAATATCTTTGTATTAATTATTTGATACATTGATATATAACGTAGTAACACAACTGACAATATGACTCGTGCCCGGGCCTCGAACTCACGATCTACTATGTTATATATCAAATAATTAACACAATGTATCATATGCACTATGTGTTGTTGATCCGAAGATAAAGATTTGAATTTCCTGTCGTAGTTGTACTCGATGAAAATTTGTAATATGTGTACAATTCGTATCCATGTATGTAAATACATTGCGATCCAGGTATTGGTAGACGACTTCCACAATGATCATGTCATGATACTTGGCCGACCACCACTGCGCCATTGAAAAGTTCTTTCTTAAGAACGCCGATTTGGCTTAGCGACAATATACATTGTACATTTGTCTGTCAATGAAGGGCACACGATGGTCGGCTGTTTGTCGACAATATACATTGTGTCTGTCAATGGAGGGCACACGATGGTCGGCTGTTTGTCGACAATATACATTGTACATTGTGTCTGTCAATGAAGGGCGAACGATGGTCGGCTGTTTGTCGACAATATACATTGTGTCTGTCAATGAAGGGCGAACGATGGTCGGCTGTTTGTCGACAATATACATTGTGTCTGTCAATGGAGGGCACACGATGGTCGGCTGTTTGTCGACAATATACATTGTGTCTGTCAATGAAGGGCGAACGATGGTCGGCTGTTTGTCGACAATATACATTGTGTCTGTCAATGGAGGGCGAGCGATAGTCGGCTGTTTGTCGACAATATACATTGTGTCTGTCAATGAAGGGCGAACGATGGTCGGCTGTTTGTCGACAATATACATTGTGTCTGTCAATGAAGGGCACACGATGGTCGGCTGTTTGTCGACAATATACATTTATCTGTCAATGAAGGGCGAACGATGGTCGGTTGTTTGTCGACAATATACATTGTGTCTGTCAATGGAGGGCACACGATGGTCGGCTGTTTGTCGGCAATATACATTTATCTGTCAATGAAGGGCACACGATGGTCGGCTGTTTGTCGACAATATACATTGTGTCTGTCAATGAAGGGCACACGATGGTCGGCTGTTTGTCGGCAATATACATTTATCTTTCAATGAAGGGCACACGATGGTCGGCTGTTTGTCGACAATATACAATGTGTCTGTCAATGAAGGGCGAACGATGGTCGGCTGTTTGTCGACAATATACATTGTGTCTGTCAATGAAGGGCGAACGATGGTCGGCTGTTTGTCGACAATACACATTGTGTCTGTCAATGAAGGGCGAACGATGGTCGGCTGTTTGTCGACAATATACATTTTGTCTGTCAATGAAGGGCAAACGATGGTCGGCTGTTTGTCGACAATATACATTGTGTCTGTCAATGAAGGGCACACGATGGTCGGCTGTTTGTCGACAATATACATTGTGTCTGTCAATGAAGGGCACACGATGGTCGGCTGTTTGTCGACAATATACATTGTGTCTGTCAATGAAGGGCACACGATGGTCGGCTGTTTGTCGGCAATATACATTTATCTTTCAATGAAGGGCACACGATGGTCGGCTGTTTGTCGACAATATACAATGTGTCTGTCAATGAAGGGCGAACGATGGTCGGCTGTTTGTCGACAATATACATTGTGTCTGTCAATGAAGGGCGAACGATGGTCGGCTGTTTGTCGACAATATACATTGTGTCTGTCAATGGAGGGCACACGATGGTCGGCTGTTTGTCGACAATATACATTGTGTCTGTCAATGAAGGGCGAACGATGGTCGGCTGTTTGTCGACAATATACATTGTGTCTGTCAATGGAGGGCGAGCGATAGTCGGCTGTTTGTCGACAATATACATTGTGTCTGTCAATGAAGGGCGAACGATGGTCGGCTGTTTGTCGACAATATACATTGTGTCTGTCAATGAAGGGCACACGATGGTCGGCTGTTTGTCGACAATATACATTTATCTGTCAATGAAGGGCGAACGATGGTCGGCTGTTTGTCGACAATATACATTGTGTCTGTCAATGGAGGGCACACGATGGTCGGCTGTTTGTCGACAATATACATTGTGTCTGTCAATGAAGGGCACACGATGGTCGGCTGTTTGTCGACAATATACATTGTGTCTGTCAATGAAGGGCACACGATGGTCGGCTGTTTGTCGACAATATACATTGTGTCTGTCAATGAAGGGCACACGATGGTCGGCTGTTTGTCGACAATATACATTGTGTCTGTCAATGAAGGGCACACGATGGTCGGCTGTTTGTCGGCAATATACATTTATCTGTCAATGGAGGGCACACGATGGTCGGCTGTTTGTCGACAATATACATTGTGTCTGTCAATGAAGGGCACACGATGGTCGGCTGTTTGTCGGCAATATACATTTATCTGTCAATGAAGGGCACACGATGGTCGGCTGTTTGTCGACAATATACATTGTGTCTGTCAATGAAGGGCACACGATGGTCGGCTGTTTGTCGACAATATACATTGTGTCTGTCAATGAAGGGCGAACGATGGTCGGCTGTTTGTCGACAATATACATTGTGTCTGTCAATGAAGGGCACACGATGGTCGGCTGTTTGTCGACAATATACATTGTGTCTGTCAATGGAGGGCACACGATGGTCGGCTGTTTGTCGACAATATACATTGTGTCTGTCAATGAAGGGCACACGATGGTCGGCTGTTTGTCGACAATATACATTGTGTCTGTCAATGGAGGGCACACGATGGTCGGCTGTTTGTCGACAATATACATTGTGTCTGTCAATGAAGGGCACACGATGGTCGGCTGTTTGTCGGCAATATACATTTATCTTTCAATGAAGGGCACACGATGGTCGGCTGTTTGTCGACAATATACAATGTGTCTGTCAATGAAGGGCGAACGATGGTCGGCTGTTTGTCGACAATATACATTGTGTCTGTCAATGAAGGGCGAACGATGGTCGGCTGTTTGTCGACAATACACATTGTGTCTGTCAATGAAGGGCGAACGATGGTCGGCTGTTTGTCGACAATATACATTTTGTCTGTCAATGAAGGGCAAACGATGGTCGGCTGTTTGTCGACAATATACATTGTGTCTGTCAATGAAGGGCACACGATGGTCGGCTGTTTGTCGACAATATACATTGTGTCTGTCAATGAAGGGCACACGATGGTCGGCTGTTTGTCGACAATACACATTGTGTCTGTCAATGAAGGGCGAACGATGGTCGGCTGTTTGTCGACAATATACATTGTGTCTGTCAATGAAGGGCACACGATGGTCGGCTGTTTGTCGACAATATACATTGTGTCTGTCAATGAAGGGCACACGATGGTCGGCTGTTTGTCGACAATATACATTGTGTCTGTCAATGAAGGGCACACGATGGTCGGCTGTTTGTCGACAATATACATTGTGTCTGTCAATGAAGGGCACACGATGGTCGGCTGTTTGTCGGCAATATACATTTATCTGTCAATGGAGGGCACACGATGGTCGGCTGTTTGTCGACAATATACATTGTGTCTGTCAATGAAGGGCACACGATGGTCGGCTGTTTGTCGGCAATATACATTTATCTGTCAATGAAGGGCACACGATGGTCGGCTGTTTGTCGACAATATACATTGTGTCTGTCAATGAAGGGCACACGATGGTCGGCTGTTTGTCGACAATATACATTGTGTCTGTCAATGAAGGGCGAACGATGGTCGGCTGTTTGTCGACAATATACATTGTGTCTGTCAATGAAGGGCACACGATGGTCGGCTGTTTGTCGACAATATACATTGTGTCTGTCAATGGAGGGCACACGATGGTCGGCTGTTTGTCGACAATATACATTGTGTCTGTCAATGAAGGGCACACGATGGTCGGCTGTTTGTCGACAATATACATTGTGTCTGTCAATGGAGGGCACACGATGGTCGGCTGTTTGTCGACAATATACATTGTGTCTGTCAATGAAGGGCGAACGATGGTCGGCTGTTTGTCGACAATATACATTGTGTCTGTCAATGGAGGGCACACGATGGTCGGCTGTTTGTCGGCAATATACATTTATCTTTCAATGAAGGGCACACGATGGTCGGCTGTTTGTCGACAATATACAATGTGTCTGTCAATGAAGGGCGAACGATGGTCGGCTGTTTGTCGACAATATACATTGTGTCTGTCAATGAAGGGCGAACGATGGTCGGCTGTTTGTCGACAATACACATTGTGTCTGTCAATGAAGGGCGAACGATGGTCGGCTGTTTGTCGACAATATACATTTTGTCTGTCAATGAAGGGCAAACGATGGTCGGCTGTTTGTCGACAATATACATTGTGTCTGTCAATGAAGGGCACACGATGGTCGGCTGTTTGTCGACAATATACATTGTGTCTGTCAATGAAGGGCACACGATGGTCGGCTGTTTGTCGACAATATACATTGTGTCTGTCAATGAAGGGCACACGATGGTCGGCTGTTTGTCGACAATATACAATGTGTCTGTCAATGAAGGGCACACGATGGTCGGCTGTTTGTCGACAATATACATTGTGTCTGTCAATGAAGGGCACACGATGGTCGGCTGTTTGTCGACAATATACATTGTGTCTGTCAATGAAGGGCACACGATGGTCGGCTGTTTGTCGACAATATACATTGTGTCTGTCAATGAAGGGCACACGATGGTCGGCTGTTTGTCGGCAATATACATTTATCTGTCAATGGAGGGCACACGATGGTCGGCTGTTTGTCGACAATATACATTGTGTCTGTCAATGAAGGGCACACGATGGTCGGCTGTTTGTCGACAATATACATTGTGTCTGTCAATGGAGGGCACACGATGGTCGGCTGTTTGTCGACAATATACATTGTGTCTGTCAATGAAGGGCGAACGATGGTCGGCTGTTTGTCGACAATATACATTGTGTCTGTCAATGGAGGGCACACGATGGTCGGCTGTTTGTCGACAATATACATTGTGTCTGTCAATGGAGGGCACACGATGGTCGGCTGTTTGTCGACAATATACATTGTGTCTGTCAATGAAGGGCGAACGATGGTCGGCTGTTTGTCGACAATATACATTGTGTCTGTCAATGGAGGGCACACGATGGTCGGCTGTTTGTCGACAATATACATTGTGTCTCAATGGAGGGCACACGATGGTCGGCTGTTTGTCGACAATATACATTGTGTCTGTCAATGAAGGGCGAACGATGGTCGGCTGTTTGTCGACAATATACATTGTGTCTGTCAATGGAGGGCACACGATGGTCGGCTGTTTGTCGACAATATACATTGTGTCTGTCAATGAAGGGCGAACGATGGTCGGCTGTTTGTCGACAATATACATTGTGTCTGTCAATGGAGGGCGAACGATGGTCGGCTGTTTGTCGACAATATACATTGTGTCTGTCAATGAAGGGCGAACGATGGTCGGCTGTTTGTCGACAATATACATTGTGTCTGTCAATGAAGGGCACACGATGGTCGGCTGTTTGTCGACAATATACATGTATCTGTCAATGAAGGGCGAACGATGGTCGGCTGTTTGTCGACAATATACATTGTGTCTGTCAATGGAGGGCACACGATGGTCGGCTGTTTGTCGGCAATATACATTTATCTGTCTATGAAGGGCACACGATGGTCGGCTGTTTGTCGACAATATACATTGTGTCTGTCAATGAAGGGCACACGATGGTCGGCTGTTTGTCGGCAATATACATTTATCTTTCAATGAAGGGCACACGATGGTCGGCTGTTTGTCGACAATATACAATGTGTCTGTCAATGAAGGGCGAACGATGGTCGGCTGTTTGTCGACAATATACATTGTGTCTGTCAATGAAGGGCGAACGATGGTCGGCTGTTTGTCGACAATACACATTGTGTCTGTCAATGAAGGGCGAACGATGGTCGGCTGTTTGTCGACAATATACATTTTGTCTGTCAATGAAGGGCAAACGATGGTCGGCTGTTTGTCGACAATATACATTGTGTCTGTCAATGAAGGGCACACGATGGTCGGCTGTTTGTCGACAATATACATTGTGTCTGTCAATGGAGGGCACACGATGGTCGGCTGTTTGTCGACAATATACACTGTGTCTGTCAATGAAGGGCACACGATGGTCGGCTGTTTGTCGACAATATACATTGTGTCTGTCAATGGAGGGCACACGATGGTCGGCTGTTTGTCGACAATATACATTGTGTCTGTCAATGAAGGGCGAACGATGGTCGGCTGTTTGTCGACAATATACATTGTGTCTGTCAATGAAGGGCAAACGATGGTCGGCTGTTTGTCGACAATATACATTGTGTCTGTCAATGAAGGGCGAACGATGGTCGGCTGTTTGTCGACAATATACATTGTGTCTGTCAATGAAGGGCAAACGATGGTCGGCTGTTTGTCGGCAATATGCATTGTGTCTGTCAATGAAGGGCACCCGATGGTCGGCTGTTTGTCGACAATATACATTGTGTCTGTCAATGAAGGGCACACGATGGTCGGCTGTTTGTCGACAATATACAATTTGTCTGTCAATGAAGGGCAAACGATGGTCGGCTGTTTGTCGACAATATACATTGTGTCTGTCAATGAAGGGCACACGATGGTCGGCTGTTTGTCGACAATATACATTGTGTCTGTCAATGAAGGGCACACGATGGTCGGCTGTTTGTCGACAATATACATTGTGTTTCTGTCAATGAAGGGCACACGATGGTCGGCTGTTTGTCGACAATATACACTTTGTTTGTCAATGAAGGGCACACGATGGTCGGCTGTTTGTCGACAATATACATTGTGTCTGTCAATGAAGGGGCACACGATGGTCGGCTGTTTGTCGACAATATACATTTTGTTTGTCAATGAAGGGCACACGATGGTCGGCTGTTTGTCGACAATATACATTGTGTCTGTCAATGAAGGACAAACACATGCCGACTATTTGTCGGCATCAAATACTGAACTTGTCAAAGTAGGACAAACAAAGGTTGAGTATTTAAAGAGGTTGGCTAGATCTGTCGTCTCAGGAATAGGAAGGAAGAAACCTATTTTTACGATAATAAACACAATATGTATACACGAATATATAGCAATGATATCAAAATAATTATACCCATATTCGATACATCACAGACGACATTTCCAATGTTCATGGCTTCAGTTGGTTGAGGAGACGAAACTGTCGATGAAACAATATATGCTGTGTATATCATCAACAAAGTCAATTGTCGACGAATGTCAGTGTATAGCCCTGTAAATAGAAAAAATAATAGGTCATGGTACACTAGATAACGTATTAATAATATGGCACCTTAGTTAACATTACTGGAGACATAGTTATAAATACCAGGACAGTTCGTGTGATTTACACAGTTATCACGAAATGACAAAAATGTTTATCATAGAGATATTTCAATAAATGACCAATTTAACCCATTGTAACGTCGGTACTCACCACAATGTCTTGCTACAGCCATCGTGTCGTGCCGATTTCTGGATTACAGCACTACGCATATGGAGCGATTTACCGGGAAGTTTTAAATTACGCTTAATGCGTTAAGGACTGAGGAATGATTAGAATATAAATAGACTGAGTGTCAATAGTATAAAAGAACGAAGATTTCCCACCATTCTCATTACTGAAACGAAACAGGAAGAAATATTATAATATTATATTATAAGGTAGCACACCACAGTAAGACAGCCTGGCCATGGGCAATTTTTTTGTTAAGGAAATAACTCCTGTATTATGATATGCATAAAAATGAAAAAATAAATGTACACTATAATTGGTATATTCAGTATGAAGTAGTACATACAGGCTTCACATTTATTAAAACAAAAATCAATAAATTGGTTCCGGATTTTAAATATCCGGATTTTCCGAACGTGTGTTTACACAGGAAATTTAGTTTTGCCTACAGCGCAAAATGGAAGCCCACAGAAAAGGTAAGATAGCGGAAAAACTTAATTTACTACATATGTCCAAACAAGATTAATTCTGTCTTTGGGATAGAGATAGTTAATTTTAAATAGGTTTCAGAAAAAAAATTGTGTAGAGAATTGTGCCATTTTGGGTCAAATATCATAATATTTTGCAATTTTTGAGAATTTTTTAAGCTGTTACCATGGTATTCACAGCTCTAAAAATCACAGAAAATATCAGTTTACTTATCCTTCAGAGCTCTATTAAAATTGCAAATGTTGTACAGATTTCAAATATATATACTTTATTAGAGGTTATATGTAAGGTTAACTGGCAATGTTTACATATCTAAAACATGTGCCATATTTTTCAGAATTTGGCATTTTTACTGTACACTGCTACCTATATTATATTATGAAATATGAAATTGATATGAAATATTGTAATCAGTGATTTACGTACAAAAGGAATCTAAAGTGTATTACCCGATAAAGTAGTGTACATTGTATGTATTTCAAACACTGGTCGTATATTTTTGACGCCGTGGAGAGAACTAATATAGACTTTGCCTGTTAATATGTCCAACTGATTATGGCATCTTGATGATTTTATAAACTCCGTCTTTACATACATCCATTGTAGCAAGATGTGTTCCTTTGTTGACAAACTGTGGTTGTTTTTTAACTTAGCCGAGATTAAAAGAGAGTGTCTGCAAATCTATGCTTGATATAACGAAAACGTTGTCATCATTGTCTGTCTTGCTACAGCCATCGTGTTGTTCCGATTTTTGGATGCAAAATTACACAGATGGAGAGATTTACAGGGAAGTATTAAATTATGCTTAATGTTCCGGCTTTGTTTATGACTGAGGAATGATAAGAATGTAAATAGACTGATTCACAGTAGCACTAAAGAATGAATATTTCCTCCCACCATTCTCAACAAACAGTAAAAAATATTATCAACCTTGGAGATTACAGAACATTGTAAGGGGATTATTTACCACTGATGATATTTCCTTAGTAACAGGCCGTTGTAAGGGGATTATTTACCACTGATGATGTTTCCGTAGTTACAGGACGTTGTAAGGGGTTTATTTACCACTGATGATGTTTCCTTAGTAACAGGCCGTTGTAAGGGGATTATTTACCACTGATGATGTTTCCGTAGTTACAGGACGTTGTAAGGGTTTATCTACCACTGATGATGTTTCCTTAGTAACAGGCCGTTGTAAGGGGATTATTTACCACTGATGATGGTCCTTAGTAAAATGCCATAGATATAAAAAGTGTATTTTTACACAAAAATTATATGTTACAATGTGTACGAGTGTCGTTCCATCTTTTCAAGACCGACTGGTCCTTACTGACTGTGTGAGAGAAAATCAAATCACTCGATGGGACAGTTCGCCCATCGACATGAAGTGTATATATACACACTGTACCGAAAAGGCTACTGATCGGATTTAGACATATTCCCCTGTCCTGCATTGGTCAGTAATAGGCCGTAAAGGTGACTTAACTGGACGGCCACCTCATTTGTGTTCATGCTTTTCGTTTTCCTGATTTTGATGGCTTCTTTGATTTGTCTTACTATTGTGTTTTGTTCTTTCTCCACTATTTTGGCATTATGATGTGGTTGCCGATTCGTTGTAATGGGCAAGTCGCTCTTAAAACGTTGCTACGACACTCGCACACAATGCTACGAATACTGATTGTGTAAAGATAAACCTTGTATATAGATATGTATCCTAACTGATGAATCTTAATAAAGAAAATAGATAGAGGATTTTTTTTATCACTGATGATGTTTCCGTAGTTACAGGATATAGATAGGAAATAATTTATCACTTATGGTGTTTCCGTAGTTACAGGATGTACGAGGGATGTTTGATATGATGTGAGCCTCGTCTAGAAGGAGGTACTCAATGATGTTCTTTTTAAGTCCTGCTATTCTATGACGATATAGGGCCGTGTACCCGAAGACTGGTCTCATTTGGTTAGTTTATATCGACGAGGTAGCACTCTAAAGTAAACAAGACAAGCGGCTTTAGCAAAATGGACAAATTCGGTGAAAGAGCAGTGATCTAATACATGTATTTGCATAAAAAAGGTTTAACACCCAAGGATAATCATACTGACATGGTAGCAACACTAGGGAAATTTTCGCGTACTAATCTTAACCTTTTTGAGGAAGATCATGTCAACTTTCTTCAGAGATTTGCCACTGTGGACAGAAAATGGGTCCATCATTTTACCCCAGAGGCTTAACAACATTCGGAACAATGAAAGCACTCTTGCTCTCCCCGTCAAAGAAGGCAAAGACTGTTCAATTAGCTGGGAAGGTTATGACCTCGGTTTTCTGGGATGCAGATGGTATACTGCTGATAGATTATCTCCAAAAGGGACAAACAATCAAAGGCACACACTATCCTTAACTTCTGAGGCAATTCCGGGAAATTATCTAACTTAAGCGCGGCAGAAAGCTCACTAAAGGTGTGTTATTCCATGAGGACAATGCTCCTGTTCACAAGTCTGGCATTGCCATGGCTGCCATTCACGATTGTGACTTTACATTGATTGAACATCCGCCTCTTGCGTCTATTGCCAAAACTGAAAACAGCTATTTCAGACACCCTCTTTTATTCCGATGATGACGTCATACATGTAGTTGATGACTATCTGAACAGCCAAGAAAAATAATTATATGAAAGTGGCATTGAGTCCCTTAAACAACGCTGGCAAAAGTGTATAGATACTGAAGGGAATTATGTTGAAAAATGATAATCACAACTTATCAATCAGCCCTCGTAGATATGAAATTATTTAACAGTGATGATGTTTCCCTGGTTACAGGATGTTGATAGAGGATTTTTGTTATCACTGTTGATGTTTCCGTAGTTACAGAATGTAGATATGGAATTATTTACTGCGGATGATGTTTCCATGGTTACAGGATGTAGATTGAGGATTTTATTTTACTACTGGTGATCTCGACATTGACTTACTAATTGCAGGACGTAGACTTGTCGCTCTTATAGAGGGTTCTTTTGAAGTGCAATTTAATAGGATTTGCATTATTTTTTCATGACAGCATTGGTTAGTTTAGTGAGGTATTTGTAAACAAAAATCGCAGTAAAATGGATGAACTTTTGTAATACTTTTTAATTTCATTTTTTAATAAATAACACGAGAGAAATAATTTCAGGACTCGATATATAAAAATGTAAGTTTCTACATAAATAGTATCTACTTCTAAAGATATATTGGTTGAACCGACACATTCAAACGTAAGTGATACGGGACATAGGGACCTATTATGAAGGTATTCAATTAATTGTTACGTTAAAGACAATGATCAATACGTATTTCATATATAACAAAATTAAGAACTTTATATTTGGACAAAGTATCTTTCCTTGAAAACATTCAACATAAAACATCAAACATTATGTGTATGATTCACATCTCAGGCGGGTCAGTATCCACATAAAATCTCAGGCGGGTCAGTATTCACAACACATCTCAGGCGGGTCAGTATTCACACCACATCTCAGGCTGGTCAATATTCACATCACAGGCGGGTCAGTATTCACATCTCAGGCGGGTCAGTATTCACATCACATCTCAGGCGGGTCAGTATTCACATCACATCTCAGGCGGATCAGTATTCACATCACATCTTAGGTGGGTCAGTATTCACATCTCAGGCGGATCATTATTAACATAAAATCTCAGCCTGGTCAGTATTCACATCACATCTCAGGTGGGTCAGTATTCACATCAAATATCAGCAAGGTCAGTATTCACAGCATATCTCAGGCGGGTCAGTATTCACATCTCTGCCGGGTCAGTATTCACATCTCCACCGGGTCAGTATTCACATCAAATCTCAGGAGGGTCAGTATTCACAGCACATCTCAGGCGGGTCAATATTCACATCTCCGCCGGGTCAATATTCACAGCACATCTCAGCCAGGTCAGTATTCACATCAAATCTCAGGAGAGTCAGTATTCACAGCACATCTCAGGCGGGTCAGTATTCACATCACATCTCAGCCTGGTCAGTATTCACATCACATCTCAGGTGGGTCAGTATTCACATCAAATCTCAGGAGGGTCAGTATTCACATCAAATCTCAGGCTAGTCAATATTCACATCACATCTCAGCCAGGACAGTATTCACATCTCAGCCAGGACAGTATTCACATCTCAGCCAGGACAGTATTCACGTCAAATCTTAGGAGAGTCAGTATTAATATAACATCAGACATAAATTGAATTGGTCGGACCAGTATTCACATTATCAAATATATATTGTGTCGGTCGAACCTGTCTTCTCATAACATCAGACATAGATTGTGTCGGTCGAACTAGTCTTCACAAAACATCAAACATAAATTGTGTCGGTCTGATCTCCTTATATTCATGTCATCCTCCTCTTACTTATACATTTCTTATAACATCACACATCTTTTGTGTCTGGCGGGTCAATCTTCTTCAGTGAAAATGATTTCATTCGGGTAGAGGAACGCCGCTGATCTTTTAGACTGAAGGTCCTGGAGAGTCGCATTGAAGATTTCCGACTAGAGACGGCGCGATTCTGTAGAGGAAACGAACAAAAAAGTATTACATAATATTACAGAGATACACATAACGTCATACAGTATTGCATAATATTACAGAGGTAAGATATAAGTAACGTCATACAGTATTACATAATATTACAGAAGTAAGATACACATAACGTCATAAAGTATTACATAATATTACAGAGATAAGCTACAAGTATGGTAATAAGGTATTACATAATATTACAGAGATAAGATACACTTAAAGTCATAAAGTATTACATATTACAGAGGTAATATACACATACCGTCATACAGTATTACATAATATTACAGAGATAAGATACACTTAACGTCATACAGTATTACATAATATTACAGAGATAAGATACACATAACGCCATAAAGTATTACATAATATTACAGAGATAAGATACACGTAACGTCATAAAGTATTACATATTACAGAGGTAAGATACACATAACGTAATAAAGTATGACATAATATTACAGAGATAAGATACAAGTAACGTCATACAGTATTACATAATATTACAGAGATAAGATACAAGTAACGCCATAAAGTATTACATAATATTACAGAGGTAAGATACAAGTAACGCCATAAAGTATTACATAATATTACAGAGGTAAGATGCACATAACGTCATAAAGTATTACATAATATTATAGAGGTAAGATACAGTAAGATACAAGTAACGTCATACAGTATTACATAATATTACAGAGGTAAGATACAGTAAGATACAAGTAACGTCATACAGTATTACATAATATTACAGAATTAAAGTTCAGGTAACGCCATAGAGTATTACATAATATTACAGAGATAAGATACAAGTAACGTCATACAGTATTACATAATATTACAGAGATAAGATACACACAACGGCATACAGTATTACATAATATTACAGAGGTAAGATACAAGTAACGCCATACAGTATTACATAATATTACAGAGGTAAGATACACATAACGTCATAAAGTATTACATAATATTACAGAGATAAGCTACAAGTATGGTAATAAGGTATTACATAATATTACAGAGATAAGATACACTTAAAGTCATAAAGTATTACATATTACAGAGGTAATATACACATAACGTCATAAAGTATTACATAATATTACAGAGGTAAGATACACATACCGTCATACAGTATAACATAATATTACAGAGATAAGATACAAGTAACGTCATACAGTATTACATAATATTACAGAGGTAAGATACAAGTAACGCCATAAAGTATTACATAATATTACAGAGGTAAGATACAAGTAACGTCATACAGTATTACATAATATTACAGAATTAAAGTTCAGGTAACGCCATAGAGTATTACATAATATTACAGAGATAAGATACAAGTAACGTCATACAGTATTACATAATATTACAGAGATAAGATACACACAACGGCATACAGTATTACATAATATTACAGAGGTAAGATACAAGTAACGCCATACAGTATTACATAATATTACAGAGGTAAGATACACATAACGTCATAAAGTATTACATAATATTACAGAATTAAAGTTCAGGTAACGCCATAAAGTATTGCATAATATTACAGATGTAAGATACAAGTAACGCCATAAAGTATTACATAATATTACAGAGATAAGATACAGGTATGGTAATAAGGTATTACATAATATTACAGAGATAAGATACATATAACGTCATAAAATATTACATAATATTACAGAGATAAGATACACATAACGTCATAAAGTATTACATAATATTACAGAGATAAGATACAAGTATGGTAATAAGGTATATAGAGGTTACACAACGAGTGATTGTTGGATATGGTATTTATTTCACACGTGTAAGTTATTTTTTAAAGTTACAAAAGACACGAGCTTTAGCGAGTGTCTTTTGCAACTTTTAAAAAATAGCTCACGAGTATGAAATAAATTCCATATCCAACAATCACGAGTCGTGTGACCTGTTTCTACCACAATAATATCGGCTTGAATCACAGGGAAACGTGGTCTAGTATAATTTCGCGTATGCAAATAAAGTATACCGGTGACGTCCGGGACCCGGTGATGTGACGTCATCCGATTATTGATGACGACAATAACAATTGCAGCTTGGGTCAAAGTTCGAATTCTTAACCAATCAAAAGACCGGAAGGTCATATACCACTAGTGGTATATAACATATATTTATCCAACAGTCGGCATATTTATACAATGGATTGAGAGTGGAATAACAAAGCGAATTGTGGTAGAATAAATAATAGTACAGAGGTAAGATACACATAACGTCATAAAGTATTACATAATATTACAGAGGTAAGATACACATAACGTCATAAAGTATAACATAATATTACCGAGATAAGATACACAACGTCATAAAGTATTACATAATATTACAGAGATAAGATACAAGTAACGCCATAAAGTATTACATAATGTTACAGAGATAAGATACACATAACGTCATAATGTATTACATAATGTTACAGAGATAAGATACACATAACGTCATAAAGTATTACATAATATTACAGAGATAAGATACACATAACGTCATAAAGTATTACATAATATTACAGAGATAAGATACAAGTAACGCCATAAAGTATTACATAATATTACAGAGGTAAGATACACATAAAGCCATAAAGTATTACATAATAGTACAGAGATAAGATACACATAACGTCATAAAGTATTACATAATATTACAGAGATATGATACACGTAACGTTATAAAGTATTACATAATATTACAGAGATATGATATACGCAGTGCCGGGATCACAAAAAAAATCAACGTCCTGTTATATTCGAAAAGAAGGGTACCTCACAATGAAACTCTTCGTCTTAATACGGTAAAATATTAAAGACAACTCCTTACATGTATAAATGATGTGCAAAACTAAATTCTAAACTGCCCCTTATTGACAATGTACCCAACTTAATGACAGACAATCTGTCAATGTCTCCTTCACGAAATCGAGGAGCATGGCGTCTTAGTAACGCTTACAATTGTAAGAGAATCCATCACGTACCTCTTCAGCAGGTGAATGCGGGGGCGGTGGCAGGTTCATGGAGTCTAAAAATATCCTCTGTTTCTTTTTTCTTTAAACAAAACCAGACCGCTAGTTAAGTATATCAATCATTTATTCATTATAATTATTAATAATTTGCATTGATGTTAAAGTTAACGTATCTATTGTTGCTATGGCTTATATTAATGTTACAGTTTATATTGATGTTATAGTTTGCATTGTTGTAAAAGTTTGTATTGAATTTTATAGTTTGTATTGATGTTATAGTTTGTATTGTTGTAAAAGTTTGTATTGTTGTAAAAGTTTGTATTAAATTTTATAGTTTGTATTGTTGCTATAGTTTGCATTGTTTATATCATTTGTATTGATGTTATAATTTACGTTTCTATTATTGCTATACTTTGTATTTTGTTATAGTATGCATATATGTTATAGTTTATATTGTTGTTATAGTTTGTATTGATGCTATAGTTTATATTGATGTTATAGTTTGTATTGATGCTATAGTTTATATTGATGTTATAGTTTGTATTGATGTTATAGTTTATATTGATGTTATAGTTTGTATTGATGTTAAAGTTTGTATTGTTGTTATAGTTTGTATTGATGTTATAGTTTATATTGATGTTATAGTTTGTATTGATGTTATATTTTGTATTGATGTTATAGTTTATATTGATGTTATAGTTTGTATTGATGTTATAGTTTGATGTTATAGTTTGTATTGATGTTATAGTTTATATTGATGTTATATTTTATATTGATGTTATACTTTATATTGATGTTATAGTTTGTATTGATGTTATAGTTTATATTGATGTTATAGTTTATATTGATGTTATAGTTTGTATTGATGTCATAGTTTATATAGAGGTTACACAACGAGTGGTTGTTGGATATGGAATTTATTTCACACGAGTAAGTTATTTTTTAAAAGTTGCAAAAGACACGAGCTTTAGCGAGTGTTTTTTGCAACTTTTAAAAAATAACTTACGAGTGTGAAATAAATTCCATATTCAACAATTTCGAGTCGTGTGACCTGTTTCTACCACAATAATATCGGCTTGAATCAAAGGGAAACGTGGCCAAGTATAATTTCGCGTATGCATATAAAGTGTACCGGTGACGTCCGGGACCCGGTGATGTGACGTCATTAGATTATTGATGACGTCAATAACAATTGCAGCTTAGGTCAAAGTTCACCGTGTTAGCCAATCGAAATGCGTACAGAGTTTATACCACGTGTGGTATAAACAGATTGTTAATCAACAGCTGTAATGATTAACTGATGGTCTGAGAGTTGAATAACACGGGGTATTGTGGTAGAAATTGATGTTATAGTTTTTATTGATGTTATAGTTTATATTGATGTTATTATCTGTATTGATGTTATAGTTTGTATTGATGTTATAGTTTATATTGATGTTATAGTTTATATTGATGTTATAGTTTGTATCGTTTTTACAGTTTGTATTGATGTTTTAGTTTATATTGATGTTATAGTTTATATTGATGTTACAGTTTGTATTGATGTCATAGTTTATATTGATGTTATAGTTTGATGTTATAGCTTGTATTGATGTTATAGTTTGTATTGATGTTATAGTTTGTATTGATGTTATAGTTTATATTGATGTTATAGTTTGTATTGATGTTATAGTTTGATGTTATAGTTTGTATTGATGTTATAGTTTATATCGATGTTATAGTTTGTATTGATGTTATAGTTTGTGTTGATGTTATAGTTTGTATTGATGTTATAGTTTGTATTGATGTTAGTTTATATTGATGTTATAGTTTGTATTGATGTTATAGTTTATATTGATGTTATCGTTTATCTGCTGTTCTCGTTTCTCTTGTCTGTTCTAGTTGGTCTTGTTGTTCTAGTTTGTATTGCTGTTCTCGTTTCTTCCCGTATTGCTGGGTTCTCGTTTTCATCTTGCTGTTCTCGTATTCTCTTGCTGTTCTAGTGTCATACGTATTGATGTTATAGTTTATATTGATGTTATAGTTTGTATTGATGTTACAGTTTGTATTGTTGTTATAGTTTGTATTGATGTTATAGTTTGTATTGATGTTATAGTTTATATTGATGTGATAGTTTATACAGTATTGATGTTATAGTTTGTGTTGATGTTATAGTTTGTATTGATGTTATAGTTTGTATTGATGTTAGTTTATATTGATGTTATAGTTTGTATTGATGTTATAGTTTATATTGATGTTATAGTTTGTATTGATGTTATAGTTTATATTGATGTTATAGTTTGTATTGTTGTTATAGTTTGTATTGATGTTATAGTTTATACAGTATTGATGTTATAGTTTATATTGATGTTATAGTTTGTATTGATGTTATAGTTGTATTGATGTTACAGTTTGTATTGTTGTTATAGTTTGTATTGATGTTATAGTTTGTATTGATGTTATAGTTTGTATTGATGCTATAGTTTATATTGATGTTATAGTTTATATTGATGTTATAGTTTGTATTGATGTTATAGTTTGTATTGATGTTATAGTTTATATTGATGTTATAGTTTGCATTTATGTTATAGTTTGTATTGATGTTATAGTTTGTATTGATGTTATAGTTTACGAATCTGTTGTTACTATAGATTATCTATGTCATTGCTATAACATTTTGATATAAACAATAAAGTCAAAAGTTGGAATAAGACTAACAATGTCTTGCTTGCCTTAAACGTTCTAAAGATATACAAGCAGGAATAAACTAGAAACAGCGGTTTGCTTTATATATTGTCCCAGACACAAAATGGATATGTAAGTCCCGCGTGGGACAAGAGACGTTAGCATTAAGTCATCGGAATCAAGTACCTTTTTATAATATTTCTTATTTTTATCATTATTGGAATATTTGTCACACATGTAAAAAGAGTCGTACATATTTAGAGTACCATCGGGGTTTCACACTAAAAGGAAATCGTTCTGTAATAAGCTGGCTGTACATACCGTTTTCTGTCCTTGGTGAAAAGAACAAAGCACAATACCACAAGCAAAAGAATGACAATGCCGGCTACGCCTCCTGCTAGTGCATAATTAAACATTGACGTCTCGTGGAAAGGTAAACCAGATCCTGGAAGGAAGAAACATGTTTTAGTAAACATCATGGTCTCCATGGAAGCTTCGTTACATGTATTATTGTCTGACATGTGGAAATATCCACTGAATATTTGAATTTATCGAATGAAATCAATAATATATGACACAAGCCTTTTAGCGAATATTATAAATTATATCGCTTTGTAACAAGTATGCATTAAGATATTTACGACATGGGTTTATAACATTATACTCATACAGCTAGCCATAATATAAAAAAGTCATATTGTGTTTATATGTTTTATGAATCATGATGTGTTTAAAAAATCTTACTTTGTAGTGTAGCAGTCTCTGGTGGCTGTGTAACTACTGCAGCATCTGAAGACATAGCCATTCTCTGTGTGGTAAAGGAACCATTGGTATTGTTCGTGATATTCTCATATCCACCAGTGCTTGTATAACCAGCCCGCCCTTCTCCACTGTCGATTGTATAATCAACAAAGTGACTTGTTGTCTCATTTTGATTTCCATTGTTCGTGACGTCACCGGAAGTTACGTCTGTTGTGATGCGTTCCTCTCCTTTGGTTGTATCATATATATCACTATCGTTACCGGTAGTTGTAGATCCACTATCCCCATGCATTTCTGCGCCAACAGTAGTTGAAAAAACACTGAAGGTTGATTCAAGTTCTTTGATTGTAATTGTGCTGACGTCATCAACGTTATCGGTTGTAGTTCCATCCGTGTCTTCACCAGATAAGTGTTTGTCAATATCTGTCTGTAATGATTCGGACGTTGTTTCACGAGTTTGGTCCGTGGTAGGTCCAATCTCGTCCGTGGTAGGTCCAATCTCGTCCGTGGTAGGTCCAATCTCGTCCGTGGTAGGTCCAGTCTCGTTCTCTGTGTCGTATTCATGACACTGTTGGCTATAACCTTTCTTGCTTGGTTTACTCGCCAGAGATGTAGGCGTAACACTAGTTGTCGTACTTCCAGTAGTATCTTTTCCCTTCCCCTTTTTGCTTCCCTTTCTCTTATTCGGACTAGATTCATCATCTACCGGTTTATCATTTTCTTCATTCCCAACAGAGTTTTTGCCTTTGCCATTCTTATTTTCATGAGAAGTTGGTGAAATACTAGTTGTATTTGAATTAGTATTTTTCCCTTTTTTCTTCTTACTACCCTTTTTCGTCGTACTGGAAGTGGTAGATTCACGATCTACCGGTTCAGTTTCCTCATCATTCTTACAAGAGTTTGTCCCCTTCCCTTTCTTTGTTTTGGAATGAGTCGTTGTTTCTGAAACCCCATTGTCATTCGATGGCGACGAAGTATTGATTGTCTCCTCATTGTCATTTTTATTATTTTTCTTCTTATCTTTTGAGTTACATTGACTACCAGTTTTATCATCTGTTTCGTCTTGGCCTTTTCCAATATTGGTAACTTCAAAACAAAACAATCATGGATAAGCACCACAACGCCATTACATTATTACCGGAGGAGAGACAAAGGTACACTTTGTATCGCAATATATGTATACACCTTTCATATATAGATAGATATAGACTATAATGTTATATACTACACATAAACCAGGATAACTACATCAGTTACGTAGAGACAACAAACCACGACAATTTAGAATACCACAGAGGAAGACGATTCTATCATTGATATTAATGTATTTCAATGATGAGAATTTCATTACAGGGAAAATGCTTTAAATAATTTATTCAACTTATGCCAAATCCTGTTGTTATAAAAAAATTCAATAGAACATGTTTAAATCTAATATAAACACACTGGAGGCTTCACAAACGTACAGAAGTAAAACTGTCTGTTTTGATATTACATTTTCTCATAAGAATGATTACTATTTGACAGGTAAACAAACACACCTTTACAGTTACTTATCAACCAATTATCGTACTCCTCCTGACAATCACAAACTTTATAGATACAGTCGAATTGGATTTGGTCCTGTTCCAACATCTCCTGAATATCGCCACAAGGCAGCCTTTTCCGGCGCTGAGGGAGCTCAAACCTCATCGTCTTAACCTCAATGTTACATTCGTCGCATCTTGTGGTTATTTCTGTAGATAAAATTATTCCGTTATAAATAGGTGTTGGGTTTAAAGTTTACACATAGTATATGACAAGCACGTTTTTTGTTTTGTTTTGTTGTTGTTTTGTCAAGCTTGGGGTGCAAGAAGCTGCTTCTTGGGTCCAAACTCACTATCTAAATAAGAAAAAATCAAGCATAATAGGTATTGCTAAAACAATACATGTCCCCTATTGGCCCCCGCTAGAAACAGATACAGTGACCCTGACACTGACGAAAAAACCCTGAAAATCGAACTTGATCTGTAGCTACTCATGCTGAAGTTACATACCAACTTTCACCAACATACATTGAAACATGGCTGAGAAAAGCGGAGGAAAATGAGCGGATTGATTGACAGACGGAAGGACAGACAGACAGATGGACGAGAAGGTTGATAACCTATACTCCCGGTTTCATTAAAAACCAATTGCGACTTGTAGACTTATCATATAGACGGTCAGACGGTGGGTTATATGTTTAACATGTGACAATAGCCTTTTTTTAAAAATGCTGCAGTTGTCCTCTTGAATATAATAACAACAAAACAATGAATACTATTACCAAGAAGTTCCAAAATACTACCATATGCTTCTCCTCTCCTACATAAAATCTTTTTCTTGTGGAGAAAGGTCTTCAGTCCATCGTTCTGGATAGGAGGCAGGTTGGGTTTATCAGGGTCGTCACAATGTATATCACATCCACCATCGTCACACCAAACGGATGCAGGTTGGCACCACGGAATCTGTCTGTTCCCAACGTCACACCTGTCCCGTAGTTCATACGACAGACAGTCCCAGTCACACCTGGACACTTAAATACGATATCAAATGAGCACAAGTGATTAATTATATAATTAGTCATTCAAATATAGAAAAGAGTAAATAGTTCCTCCCTAGCCTACATAGTTCAAGTCTATAACAAGCCTTGGATTTTACAGATCGGAAAAAAGTTATGGCATACGGTGTTACACGAAAGAGTAATGACATAGTGTTAAACAAAAGTGTCATGACATATAGTGTTAAACAAAAGTGTCATGACATATAGTGTTACACAAAAGGATCATGACATATAGTGTTACACAAAAGGGTCATGACATACAGTGTTACACAAAAGTGTCATGACATAGTGTTACACAAAAGGGTCATGACATATAGTGTTACACAAAAGGGTCATGACATATAGTGTTACACAAAAGGGTCATGACATATAGTGTTACACAAAAGGGTCATGACATACAGTGTTACACAAAAGTGTCATGACATAGTGTTACACAAAAGGGTCATGACATATAGTGTTACACAAAAGGGTCATGACATATAGTGTTACACAAAAGGGTCATGACATATAGTGTTACACAAAAGGGTCATGACATATAGTGTTACACAAAAGGGTCATGACATATAGTGTTACACAAAAGGGTCATGACATACAGTGTTAAACAAAAGGGTCATGACATATAGTGTTACACAAAAGGGTCATGACATACAGTGTTAAACAAAAGGGTCATGACATATAGTGTTACACAAAAGGGTCATGACATACAGTGTTACACAAAAGGGTCATGACATATAGTGTTACACAAAAGTGTCATGACATATAGTGTTAAACAAAAGGTCATGACATATAGTGTTACACAAAAGGGTCATGACATATAGTGTTACACAAAAGTGTCATGACATATAGTGTTACACAAAAGGACATGACATACAGTGTTACACAAAAGGGTCATGACATACAGTGTTACACAAAAGGGTCATGACATATAGTGTTACACAAAAGTGTCATGACATACAGTGTTACACAAAAGGGTCATGACATACAGTGTTAAACAAAAAAAATCATGACATACCGTGTTACACAAAAGTGTCATGACAAACAGTGTTACACATAAGGGTACTGACATACAGTGTTACACAAAAGGATCATGATCTACAGTGTTACACAAAAGTGTCATGACATACAGTGTTACACAAAAGGGTCATGACATACAGTGTTACACATAAGTGTCATGACATACAGTGTAACACAAAAGGTCATGACATACAGCGTTACAAAATAGTCATGACATACAGTGTTACACAAGTGTCATGACATACAGTGTTACACAAAAGTGTCATGACATACAGTGTTACAAAATAGTCATGACATACAGCGTTACACAAGTGTCATGGCATACAGTGTTACACAAAAGGTCATGACATACAGCGTTACGGAATAGTCATGACATACAGCGTTACACAAGTGTCATGGCATACAGTGTTACACAAAAGGTCATGACATACAGTGTTACACAAAAGGTCATGACATACAGCGTTACACAAAAGGTCATGACATACAGCGTTACAAAATAGTCATGACATACAGTGTTAAACAAAAGGATCATGACATACAGTGTTACACAAAAGGGTCATGACATACAGTGTTACACAAAAGGGTCATGATATACAGTGTTACACAAAAGGGTACTGACATACAGTGTTACACAAAAGGGTACTGACATACAGTGTTACACAAAAGGGTCATGACATACAGTGTTACACAAAAGGGTCATGACATACAGTGTTACACAAAAGGGTAATGACATACAGTGTTACACAAAAGGGTACTGACATACAGTGTTACACAAAAGGGTACTGACATACAGTGTTACACAAAAGGGTACTGACATACAGTGTTACACAAAAGGGTACTGACATACAGGTACACATAAATGTCATGACCGACTGTGTTACACAAAAGGGTCATGACATACAGTGTTACACATAAGTGTCATGACATACAGTGTTAAACAAAAGGATCATGACATACAGTGTTACACAAAAGTGTCATGACATACAGCGTTACACAAAAGGTCATGACATACAGCGTTACAAAATAGTCATGACATACAGTGTTAAACAAAAGGATCATGACATACAGTGTTACACAAAAGGGTCATGACATACAGTGTTACACAAAAGGTCATGACATACAGTGTTACACAAAAGGTCATGACATACAGTGTTACACAAAAGGTCATGACATACAGTGTTACACAAAAGGTCATGACATACAGTGTTACACAAAATGGTCATGACATACAGTGTTACACAAAAGGGTCATGACATACAGTATTACACAAAAGAATCATGACAAACAGTGTTACACAAAAGTGTCATGACATACAGTGTTACACAAAAGTGTCATGACATACAGTATTACACAAAAGGATCATGACAAACAGTGTTACACAAAAGTGTCATGACATACAGTATTACACAAAAGGTCATGATATACAGTGTTACACAAAAGGGTCATGGCATACAGTGTTAAACAAAATTACCATGACATATAGTGTTACACAAAATGGTCATGACATACAGTGTTACACAACAATATTAATATTGGGGAACGTGAGAGTAAGTATTATAGGTAATGCACGTGATATGTTTTCGAGTAGCTCCGATCGATTTCGTGTCGACCCTGGAACTGCAAAAACGTAAATATGTAAACATAAATATAGCCTATCATACCAAACTATCACAGGGATTGTTAGGCTGGGTAGTAAACAAGTGATATCTAAATGTTTTGGTATAGCTCCGATCGATCTCGGGGATACTTGCACAAAATATTTCGTATTCTTGAATTATTTACAAACCCAGTAATCTCATCGGTTCCGTAGATGATGGCTACAGAGCAGGAAAAAGGTACTTGTTACATAAATGCACTGATTGATTTCATTATACCGGAGTGGAACTGAGCGGTATTTGAATAAATGGTAGCTGAGTGGTAGCTGTATATCAACTGAGTGGTCTGAGTGGTATCTGTATAGTAACTGAGTGGTATCTGTATAGTAACTGAGTGGTATCTGTATAGTAACTGAGTGGTATCTGTATAGTAACTGAGTGGTATCTGTATGGTAACTGAGTGATATCTGTATAGTAACTGAGTGGTTTCTGTATGGTAACTGAGTGGTATCTGTATGGTAACTGAGTGGTATCTGTATAGTAACTGAGTGGTATCTGTATAGTAACTGAGTGGTATCTGTATAGTAACTGAGTGGTATCTGTATAGTAACTGAGTGGTATCTATATGGTAACTGAGTGGTATCTATATAATAACTGAGTGGTATCTGTATAGTAACTGAGTGGTATCTGTATAGTAACTGAGTGGTATCTATATAATAACTGAGTGGTATCTATATGGTAACTGAGTGGTATCTATATAATAACTGAGTGGTATATGTATAGTAACTGAGTGATATCTGTATAGTAACTGAGTGGTATCTGTATGGTAACTGAGTGGTATCTATATAATAACTGAGTGGTATATGTATAGTAACTGAGTGATATCTGTATAGTAACTGAGTGGTATCTGTATAGTAACTGAGTGGTATCTGTATAGTAACTGAGTGGTATATGTAGGTAACTGAGTGATATCTGTATAGTAACTGAGTGGTATCTGTACAGTAACTGAGTGGTATCTGTATAGTAACTGAGTGGTATCTGTATAGTAACTGAGTGGTATCTGTATAGTAACTGAGTGGTATCTGTATAGTAACTGAGTGGTATCTGTATAGTAACTGAGTGGTATCTGTATAGTAACTGAGTGGTATCTGTATGGTTACTGAGTGGTATCTGTATAGTAACTGAGTGGTATCTGTATGGTAACTGACTGGTATCTGTATAGTAACTGAGTGGTATGTGTATAAAAACTGAGTGGTATCTGTATAGTAACTGAGTGGTATCTGTATGGTAACTAAGTGATATATGTATTGTAACTGAGTGGTATCTGTATTGTATCTGAGTGGTATCTGTATAGTAACAGAGTGGTATCTGTATGGTAACTAAGTGGTATCGGTATAGAAACTGAGTGGTATCTGTATAGTAACTGAGTGCTATCTGTATAGTAACTGAGTGGTATCTGTATGGTAACTGAGTGGTATCTGTATAGTAACTGAGTGGTATCTGTATAGTAACTGAGTAGTATCTGTATAGTAACTGAGTGGTATCTATATAATAACTGAGTGGTATCTGTATGGTAACTGAGTGGTATCTGTATAGTAACTGAGTGGTATCTGTATAGTAACTGAGTGGTATCTGTATAGTAACTGAGTGGTATCTATATAATAACTGAGTGGTATCTGTATAGTACTGAGTGGTATCTGTATAGTAACTGAGTGGTATCTGTATAGTAACTGAGTGTGTATAGTAACTGAGTGGTATCTGTATAGTAACTGAGTGGTATCTGTATAGTAACTGAGTGGTATCTGTATAGTAACTGAGTGGTATCTGTGTAGTAACTGAGTGATATATGTATTGTAACTGAGTGGTATCTGTATAGTAACTGAGTGGTATCTGTATAGTAACTGAGTGGTATCTGTACAGTAACTGAGTGGTATCTGTATAGTAACTGAGTGGTATCTGTATAGTACCTGAGTGGTATCTGTATAGTAACTGAGTGGTATCTATATAGTAACTGAGTGGTATCTGTATGGTAACTGAGTGGTATCTGTATAGTAACTGAGTGGTATCTGTATAGTAACTGAGTGGTATCTGTATAGTAACTAAGTGATATATGTATTGTAACTGAGTGGTATCTGTATAGTAACTGAGTGGTATCTGTATAGTAACTGAGTGGTATATGTAGGTAACTGAGTGGTATCTGTATAGTAACTGAGTGGTATCTGTATAGTAACTGAGTGGTATCTGTATAGTAACTGAGTGGTATCTGTATAGTAACTAAGTGATATATGTATTGTAACTGAGTGGTATCTGTATTGTAACTGAGTTGTAACAGTATTAGAATTTTACCTCATTCATAATAACTGAATGCGGCATACAGACCGAGTGATTTTGAAACAGTGAAGCTTGCTTAGCGTTGATATTGAATTAATTAATCTATAGATTTTATAATGGAATCATCTATTAACGGTTTCTTTATTATGGCAAGTACAGCAAATATCTAGCTATTCATAAGAACGGGCGGAATGAAGGCTGGCTATAAAACGATCATTCAATGATTAACGGACATTTCATTACTATAGTGACTGAGCGAGACTAACCTAGCGATAGGGTGAACAATGTATTTAGAATTGGTTATTTGCTCCAAATCTTAATATGATTTGGTAGAAATATTTAAGGTCATTCATAGTAAATGTGAATTGGTACATTAAGTGTGTCTCCATCGATCGGACTATATGAGTAATATGAGTACTACATCGCCTTTTACATCAAAATGACACAAAAATCACCACACGTCAGCACACAACTATAAACTAGTGATTCTATTAAATCAAATGATAATAATTCGGATACACATAATGTGTTACTTTATAGTCGGATTTGTAGGATTTAGATTATGTCACATAACTTGTTTCAATTCAAAATCTTTTATCTGGAAACTGAATAACGAATTTTATTGATTTAATAACGGAATACCTACTTCGTTATAACATCTACCTTTCTTACTGATTCATGCATGTGATTGGCAGGATTTACTATGACAAACATTCAGTCTAACATCTAGTTATATAAAACAACGTACCAAATTACTTCACTATACCTGACATGGCATGCTATATTTGACTCTCATATCAAGCATTACTAATCACATTTCGGCTCTACGCTAAACACAATAGGTTGAAGTTGGATGCTATTGATTTTTGAGAGTAGTCCAGGAATAAATTGTGTTACACAGTCGTAGTTAGATTTGTTATATCAATATTTACCTTTAAATGTGTATTTCGCCATCATGTCCCAATATCAAATACTTGACTTTCAAAAGTTGAATTATGTCTGAAATGGCTGATTATAGTTTTCCAATTGAACAAAAAATAAGTGCAAATAAGTAGGTGGGCAACAGTTCCGACTCGAAGCTGAAATTGTCGGAAACATGCGGAAATGAACGACGTATTTCCGGCAAGTATCATTTTCATATCCACTTTTTTGTACAATCACTATAGACATACGCAGTTTGGAGTAAGCTACAAATTTATATGTATTGATGGTCATCGTACATTGATATATACGGCAGAAATAAGTATGATTTCATTATAATGAAAGAAATGTTAATAATAAAAAGTTTTTTTAATGAATGTTATTTTTTGATACTATGGACGTTATTTGAATAATATATGTACATAAAACATGTCATTTAATGGTAAGTGTTCAGCTTTTACAACTTTCAACATTTCCACATCTCTAAATTATACACGGGCTTTATTTAATTAGAGAACAGATCAGAGACACTAAATTTGTCACCATGGTTTTACTGCCATGTTCATCCGTTTGTCACGATGTGTCGTATGTACCTTTCTGTAATACTTTGTACGTCGTTCATCTCTGGTGCTTCTTTATCACCAACTACTGATAAATAACATGAAGCAACGCAACATGAAGTCATATTTTCGTTGATTATTTTCTAATAATTCTGGTCATACCATATTACCAGCAAGGCACCAGATCCAGTCCTATCTCTAATAACGACACTCACCAAACCCAGCCCTATCTCTAATAACGACACTCACCAAACCCCACCCTATCTCTAATAACGACACTCACCAAACCCCGCCCTATCTCTAATAACGACACTCACCAAACCCCGCCCTATCTCTATTAAAGATACTCAACTAACCCAGCCCTATCTCTAATAACGACACTCACCAAACCCCGCCCTATCTCTAATAACGACACTCACCAAACCCCGCCCTATCTCTCATAACGACACTCACCAAACCCCGCCCTATCTCTATTAACGACACTCACCAAACCCCGCCCTACCTCTAATAACGACACTCACCAAACCCCGCCCTATCTCTAATAACGACACTCACCAAACCCCGCCCTATCTCTAATAACGACACTCACCCAACCCCGCCCTATCTCTAATAAAGACACTCACCAAACCCCGCCCTATCTCTAATAACGACACTCACCAAACCCCGCCCTATCTCTAATAACGACACTCACCAAACCCCGCCCTATCTCTAATAACGACACTCACCAAACCCCGCCCTATCTCTAATAATGACACTCACCAAACCCCGCCCTATCTCTAATAAAGACACTCACCCAACCCCGCCCTATCTCTAATAAAGACACTCACCAAACCCCGCCCTATCTCTAATAATGACACTCACCAAACCCCGCCCTATCTCTAATAACGACACTCACCCAACCCCGCCCTATCTCTAATAACGTCACTCACCAAACCCCGCCCTATCTCTAATAACGACATATCACCAAACCCCGCCCTATCTCTGATAACGACATTCACCAAACCCCGCCCTATCTCTGATAACGACACTCACCAAACCCCACCTTATCTCTAATAACGACACTCACCAAACCCAGCCCTATCTCTAATAACGACACTCACCAAACCCCGCCCTATCTCTAATAACGACACTCACCAAACCCCGCCCTATCTCTAATAACGACACTCACCAAACCCCGTCCTATCTCTAATAACGACATACCACCAAACCCCGTCCTATCTCTAATAACGACACTCACCAAACCCCACCCTATCTCTATTAACGACACTCACCAAACCCCGCCCTATCTCTTATAACGACACTCACCAAACCCCACCCTATCCCTCATAACGACATATCACTAAACCCCGCCCTATCTCTGATAACGACATATCACCAAACCCCGCACTATCTCTAATAAAGACACTCACCAAACCCAGCCCTATCTCTAATAACGACACTCACCAAACCCCGCCCTATCTCTATTAACGACACTCACCAAACCCCGCCCTATCTCTAATAACGACACTCACCAAACCCAGCCCTATCTCTAATAACGACAAACACCAAACCCCGCCCTATCTCTAATGACGACACTCACCAAACCCCGCCCTATCTCTAATAACGACACTCACCAAACCCAGCCCTATCTCTAATAACGACACTCACCAAACCCCGCCCTATATCTCTGACGCTGGTTGACATACCCATGTGTTAAACTACTTTTTTGTAACTTCACTATTTAAGTCACCACATTTAAGATCTTCGTCACTACCTCATCTGCTACCCGACTTACCACTAGAACTGTTTCCATCATTGATGTATTTTTTATTTGTACTTAATATCGGTTAATGAGATGTAACTAGGTCGAGTATGATACACACTCTCTCCTCCCACGACATTCGTTCAGCTACTTATAAAAGAATTCTCGGTCATCAACTCGACGTCATCTCCCGCATAATTTCTTTTACACATGTTTCTATCACATATAAACAATAAACATGACACGTTAAAATCCATCATTGCACAATAATATTTACCAAACTTTACAAGATCAGTTTCTTAGGAAGTCAAGGAGGGGGTATGAGTAACATCTTATTAACAGGTCAAACAATAAATGTATTGTAGATTTGGCCAATAATAACGATTAATTGTTCTGTTAGTGTGTGAATTGTAATAAAACATACATCAAGTCTGTGGGAGGGAGAAAATTCCAATTGAAAGCATATTAACTTGCAGAAAATGCTGAAACGAGGAAATGCCGTCAGTGTCGTCGTCCTTATCCATTAGTGTAAGTACTTGTATAGACACGTATACTGTAGTAAATATATCAGAGCATGCCATAATATCTTTATTATCTCCGAGAAACATTAGGTTACCACAATAATACGAATAGCACACCCCCCCCCCCCCCCCCCCTTACAACTTCATCACAAATCACGATAAATCAGGAAATCCATACGGCTATCGAACAGTTCCAACATGAAGAAGGCTCCAGAACTTACAGCATTTGTATGTTCTTCCTAGATATATTATTCCTCCCACAGTAAGACCCCTCGAGCGCTTCAATCCGGGCCAACAAACATGATCAATATAAGTTAATATAAATAAAGTTTGCATTTACATTCAAACACATTTACACCCGAACAAACCAATCATGCAAGTCAAAGCCGTCTATGTGAAATATTTCTGTAGTTTGAGGCGTATATCTGTCAAAAATGTCCCTTCAGTATCACAAATGTTTTCATGTGGCCTGAGTAATTAATCACCTGTTGTTTTTAACTTAACTATCATTATTTGAATATTTCTAAAGATGCTGACTTCCACCACGTGTGTGGTAATAGACACTATATTACAAAGGTATTATCACTGACACCAGAAGGATCATTATTGTTTAAAATAAACAAATATACAGCATGTTGAGGAAAACACTGTCGCTGTTTGTCAGTTAAATGACCCAGAAATAAAACGTTCAGTTGAACAAACTCAGGTTTCACAAACACACCGGTGGAATGACACAACCGTAAAAAAATAAGAGTTGTCTAAGTCGAAATGAAAATATTATATTGCACTCGATTGAGGTAGCATGTACCGTCCAGGTGGTGATTTTAAACAGACAGGCATGGACCAAACGTCCTGTATCGTATTATTAACAACACATTGCTTACATTCATGCTGGATTTCCGCATACATATCTGACTCACGTAATAATGGATATCGTATTACTCCATAACACCATTTGGTACTAATTACATATAAAAGGAGGCCGGGGATTACTAGATCCCGTGATTTACCAATAATTGATGATATAACACGCCTTTAACGACATCTACGCCGATCAGAAATGGAAAACAGTTTTCAAAACGAGGAAACGAGGTGCAAAATACATATAAAAAGTCTAGCACGGATGGCTTTGGAAAAGTACAGGAGGAAAGATAACATGTCACCAGAGGGGAAGCGTCTTCGGCTTCATCGACGACAATAACCTTCTGAGGGTCAAATCTAGGTAATGTCCAGCTTCATATCACACAAAGGAGTGGGATTATGATGACAACAATAGTACTTTGTCTACATGAGTTTTTATCTCCCGAGACCTCCTATGGATATCTTTATCTCCCGAGACTTCCTATGGATATCTTTATCTCCCGAGACCTCCTATGGATATTTTTATCTCCCGAGACCTCCTATGGATATCTTTATCTCCCGAGACCACCTATGGATATTTTTATCTCCCGAGACCTCCTATGGATATCTTTATCTCCCGAGACCTCCTATGGATATCTTTATCTCCCGAGACCTCCTATGGATATTTTTATCTCCCGAGACCTCCTATGGATATCTTTATCTCCCGAGACTTCCTATGGATATCTTTATCTCCCGAGACCTCCTATGGATATTTTTATCTCCCGAAACCTCCTATGGATATTTTTATCTCCCGAGACCTCCTATGGATATTTTATCTCCCGAGACCTCCTATGGATATCTTTATCTCCCGAGACCTCCTATGGATATTTTTATCTCCCGAAACCTCCTATGGATATCTTTATCTCCCGAGACCTCCTATGGATATTTTTTTTATCTCTCGAGACCTTCTATGGATATTTTTATCTCCCGAGACCTCCTATGGATATTTTTTTTATCTCCCGAGACCACCTATGGATATTTTTTTTTTATCTCCCGAGACCTCCTATGGATATCTTTATCTCCCGAGACCTCCTATGGATATTTTTATCTCCCGAGACCTATGGATATTTTTTTTATCTCCTGAGACCACCTATGGATATTTTTACGTCAGCGGTCGAAATCTACCTCGCGGTATAATAAATGGCGGGTTGAGGAAGCAGGCATGTAACAAAATATATACATTCATTACTAATTAATGTAACGAATAGCCTGATAAGGAGGGATGAAGAATAAAAGAAGAGACATGGTATTAGGAAATTCATACGTTATCAAAAGTTGGTATGGATAATAAGACAAACAGATTTGTAACATTCTGTTTGATACATATTGTTCTAAAGGATTACAATATATATTGAGGATTTATACTTGTCCAACAGAAGGTTATCAGTCGCCGCCTAGTTTCATCCTCAAATACGACCACAAACCGGTACATTGATTAAAATCCACTGACGCTGTAAAACACATCCATATTGCCTTTTTAAATCTCTCTATTTCAGCCTTTATCGCTATATATTGATAAATAAAACGTCTGTGAATTCCAGTACATGCTATGTGGATCGTTAATTATGAATTGTACAGGTAATTAACCCCAGTGTGTAATGCTTTCAGTGTTTGATGCCTTCTCAGGTGATAGTTGTTGCTGTGGTGCGGACTATTGACCGCTATACTGCGTCACTGACGGGGATCCTATACACAGGAGGAGTGACTATTGACCACTACCCTGCGTCACTGACGGGGATCCTATACACAGGAGGAGTGACTATTGACCACTATACTGCGTCACTGACGGGGATCCTATACACAGGAGGAGTGACTATTGACCGCTACACTGTGTCACTGACGGGGATCCTATACACAGGAGGAGTGACTTGACCACTACACTGCGTCACTGACGGGGATCCTATACACAGGAGGAGTGACTATTGACCACTACCCTGCGTCACTGACGGGGATCCTATACACAGGAGGAGTGACTATTGACCGCTACACTGTGTCACTGACGTGGATCCTATACACAGGAGGAGTGACTATTGACCGCTACACTGTGTCACTGACGGGGATCCTATACACAGGAGGAGTGACTATTGACCACTACACTGTGTCACTGACGTGGATCCTATACACAGGATGAGTGACTATTGACCGCTACACTGCGTCACTGACGTGGATCCTATACACAGGAGGAGTGACTATTGACCACTACACTGCGTCACTGACGTGGATCCTTCACACAGGAGGAGTGACTATTGACCGCTACACTGTGTCACTGACGGGGATCCTATACCCAGGAGGAGTGACTATTGACCACTACACTGTGTCACTGACGGGGATCCTATACACAGGAGGAGTGACTATTGACCACTACACTGTGTCACTGACGTGGATCCTATACCTAGGAGGAGTGACTATTGACCACTACACTGTGTCACTGACATGGATCCTATACACGGGAGGAGTGACTATTGACCACTACACTGTGTCACTGACGTGGATCCTATACCTAGGAGGAGTGACTATTGACCACTACACTGTGTCACTGACGTGGATCCTATACACAGGAGGAGTGACTATTGACCACTACACTGTGTCACTGACATGGATCCTATACACGGGAGGAGTGACTATTGACCGCTACACTGTGTCACTGACGTGGATCCTATACACAGGAGGAGTGACTATTGACCGCTACACTGTGTCACTGACGTGGATCCTATACACAGGAGGAGTGACTATTGACCACTACACTGTGTCACTGACGTGGATCCTTCACACAGGAGGAGTGACTATTGACCACTACACTGCGTCACTGACGTGGATCCTATAGTATACACAGGAGGAGTGACTTGACCACTACACTGTGTCACTGACGTGGATCATATACACAGGAGGAGTGACTATTGACCGCTACACTGTGTCACTGACGTGGATCCTATACACAGGAGGAGTGACTATTGACCACTACACTGCGTCACTGACGTGGATCCTATACCCAGGAGGAGTGACTATTGACCGCTACACTGTGTCACTGACGTGGATCCTATACACAGGAGGAGTGACTATTGACCACTACATTGTGTCACTGACGTGGATCCTATACACAGGATGAGTGACTATTGACCACTACACTGTGTCACTGACGTGGATCCTATAGTATACACAGGAGGAGTGACTATTGACCGCTACACTGTGTCACTGACGTGGATCATATACACAGGAGGAGTGACTATTGACCACTACACTGCGTCACTGACGGGGATCCTATACACAGGAGGAGTGACTATTGACCACTACACTGCGTCACTGACGTGGATCCTATACACAGGAGGAGTGAATATTGACCACTACACTGCGTCACTGACGTGGATCCTATAGTATACACAGGAGACGTGACTAATGACCGCTACACTGCGTTACTGACGGGGATCCTATACACAGGAGGAATGACTATTGACCGCTACACTGCGTTACTGACGGGTATCCTACACGTGGATAACGTCGTTGATACATTAATGGACAAAGGCATCCACCCTGATATATTTAACAATGGAATATCTGAATATATACTTTCAATTGTTAATGAGGATATGAACTTGAAACCATTAAGCTTTAGTGTATTTCTATGAAATGTAATTTGGTTTAATTTGTTAATATAGTATATTCAAAATGTTACTTGACCATATGCAAAACGAGCAATATGCTCAGGAAGTCATCAAAAATAAAGTAAGCTTATCATTTTCATCGCGAAACGTTTGTCATTTTAAAGCGAGGGTATTCTTTCACTTTTGAAGATATTTTCTGTTTATAACAAATCGTAAAAGGTATCCATTGAGAGAAAAAAAATATTGTCACATCTCGTTAGGTATATATATTATCATTACCAACACCCCCGCTTTATGATCTGTAATTTACAGCCACGACCTGTTCAAGCCCGGAGTACAGACTGGATATATCGATACTTTGTCAGTAGTTTTCTATCTGATGCCAGTAACATACCAGAGTAATGACTTTCTCCACCATAGCCATCTAGTGAGGGACAAACACAGGTCAAGTACATCAGAAAGTGTTGTATTTGATATTTCATATTCTTTATTAATTAGTTCTACCAAGGGCAATACTCTGGTGTGTCTGTTCACCCTACCATGGACATCACTCTGATGTTTCTGTTCAGCCTCCCACTGACATCACTCTGATGTTTCTGTTCACCTCCCACGGACATCACTCTGATGTTTCTGTTCAGCTGCCACGGACATCACTCTGATATTTCTGTTCACCTCCCACGGACATCACTCTGATGTTTCTGTTCACCTCCCACGGACATCACTCTGATGTTTCTGTTCACCTCCCACGGACATCACTCTGATGTTTCTGTTCAGCCTCCCACGGACATCACTCTGATGTTTCTGTTCACCCTACCACGGACATCACTCTTATGTTTCTGTTCAACCTCCCACGGACATCACTCTGATGTTTCTGTTCACCTTCCACGGACATCACTCTGATGTTTCTGTTCAGCTGCCACGGACATCACTCTGATATTTCTGTTCACCTCCCACGGACATCACTCTGATGTTTCTGTTCACCCTCCCACGGACATCACTCTGATGTTTCTGTTCACCCTACCACGGACATAACTCTGATGTTTCTGTTCACCCTCCCACGGACATCACTCTGTTGTTTCTCTTCACCTCCCACGGACATCACTCTGATGTTTCTGTTCAGCTGCCACGGACATCACTCTGATATTTGTGTTCACCTCCCATGGACATCACTCTGATGTTTCTGTTCACCTTCCACAGACATCACTCTGATGTTTCTGTTCACCTCCCACGGACATCACTCTGATGTTTCTGTTCACCTTCCACAGACATCACTCTGATGTTTCTGTTCACCTCCCACGGACATCACTCTGTTGTTTCTGTTCATCCTCCGACTGACATCACTCTGATGTTTCTGTTCACCCTCCCACGGACATCACTCTGATGTTTCTGTTCACCTTCCACAGACATTACTCTGATGTTTCTGTTCACCTCCCACGGACATCACTCTGATGTTTCTGTTCACCTCCCACGGACATCACTCTGATGTTTCTGTTCAGCCTCCCACGGACATCACGGGGATCCTATACACAGGAGGAGTGACTAATGACCGCTACACTGCGTTACTGACGGGTATCCTACACGTGGATAACGTCGTTGATACATTAAAGGACAAAGGCATCCACCCTGATATATTTAACAATGGAATATCTGAATATATACTTTCAATTGTTAATGAGGATATGAACTTGAAACCATTAAGCTTTAGTGTACATATTTCTAAATCAGATCGATGAAATGTAATTTGGTTTTATTTGTTAATATTGTATATTCAAAATGTTACTTGACCATATGCAAAACGATGTTTCTGTTCACCTCCCACGGACATCACTCTGATGTTTCTGTTCAGCTGCCACGGACATCACTCTGATATTTCTGTTCACCCTCCCAAGGACATCACTCTGATGTTTCTGTTCACCTCCCACGGACATCACTCTGATGTTTCTGTTCACCTGCCACGGACATCACTCTGATGTTTCTGTTCAGCTGCCACGGACATCACTCTGATGTTTCTGTTCACCCTCCCACGGACATCACTCTGATGTTTCTGTTCACCTCCCACGGACATCACTCTGATGTTTCTGTTCACCTTCCACAGACATCAGTCTGATATTTCTGTTCACCTCCCACGGACATCACTCTGATGTTTCTGTTCACCTCCCACGGACATCACTCTGATGTTTCTGTTCACCTCCCACGGACATCACTCTGATGTTTCTGTTCAGCCTCCCACGGACATCACTCTGATGTTTCTGTTCACCCTCCCACGGACATCACTCTTATGTTTCTGTTCAACCTCCCACGGACATCACTCTGATGTTTCTGTTCACCTTCCACGGACATCACTCTGATGTTTCTGTTCAGCTGCCACGGACATCACTCTGATATTTCTGTTCACCCTCCCAAGGACATCACTCTGATGTTTCTGTTCACCTCCCACGGACATCACTCTGATGTTTCTGTTCACCCTCCCACGGACATCACTCTGATGTTTCTGTTCACCCTCCCACGGACATCACTCTGATGTTTCTGTTCACCTCCACAGACATCACTCTGATGTTTCTGTTCACCTCCCACGGACATCACTCTGATGTTTCTGTTCAGCTGCCACGGACATCACTCTGATGTTTCTGTTCACCCTCCCAAGGACATCACTCTGATGTTTCTGTTCACCTCCCACGGACATCACTCTGATGTTTCTGTTCACCCTCCCACGGACATCACTCTGATGTTTCTGTTCACCCTACCACGGACATCACTCTGATGTTCTCTGTTCACCCTCCCACGGACATCACTCTGATGTTTCTGTTCAGCTGCCACGGACATCACTCTGATGTTTCTGTTCACCTCCCACGGACATCACTCTGATGTTTCTGTTCACCTTCCACAGACATCACTCTGATGTTTCTGTTCACCTCTCATGGACATCACTCTGATGTTTCTGTTCCCCTTCCACAGGACATCACTCTGATGTTTCTGTCACCTCTCACGGACATCACTCTGATGTTTCTGTTCATCCCTCCCACGGACATCACTCTGATGTTTCTGTTCCCCTCCCACGGACATCACTCTGATGTTTCTGTTCACCTTCCACAGGACATCACTCTGATGTTTCTGTTCACCTCCCACGGACATCACTCGATGTTTCTGTTCACGCTCACTCCACGGACATCACTCTGATGTTTCTGTTCACCTCCCACGGACATCACTCTGATGTTTCTGTTCACCTCCCACGGACATCACTCTGATGTTTCTGTTCACCTCCCACGGACATCACTCTGATGTTTCTGTTCAGCCTCCCACGGACATCACGGGGATCCTATACACAGGAGGAGTGACTAATGGCCGCTACACTGCGTTACTGACGGGTATCCTACACGTGGATAACGTCGTTGATACATTAAAGGACAAAGGCATCCACCCTGATATATTTAACAATGGAATATCTGAATATATACTTTCAATTGTTAATGAGGATATGAACTTGAAACCATTAAGCTTTAGTGTACATATTTCTAAATCAGATCGATGAAATGTAATTTGGTTTTATTTGTTAATATTTTATATTCAAAATGTTACTTGACCATATGCAAAACGATGTTTCTGTTCACCTCCCACGGACAACACTCTGATGTTTCTGTTCAGCTGCCACGGACATCACTCTGATATTTCTGTTCACCCTCCCAAGGACATCACTCTGATGTTTCTGTTCACCTCCCACGGACATCACTCTGATGTTTCTCTTCACCTCCCACGGACATCACTCTGATGTTTCTGTTCAGCTGCCACGGACATCACTCTGATGTTTCTGTTCACCCTCCCACGGACATCACTCTGATGTTTCTGTTCACCTCCCACGGACATCACTCTGATGTTTCTGTTCACCCTCCCAAGGACATCACTCTGATGTTTCTGTTCACCTCCCACGGACATCACTCTGATATTTCTGTTCACCAACCACGGACATCACTCTGATGTTTCTGTTCACCTCCCACGGACATCACTCTGATGTTTCTGTTCACCTCTCATGGACATCACTCTGATGTTTCTGTTCACCCTCCCACGGACATCACTCTGATGTTTCTGTTCACCCTCCCACTGACATCACTCTGATGTTTCTGTTCACCTTCCACAGACATCAGTCTGATATTTCTGTTCACCTCCCACGGACATCACTCTGATGTTTCTGTTCAGCTGCCACGGACATCACTCTGATGTTTCTGTTCACCCTCCCAAGGACATCACTCTGATGTTTCTGTTCAGCTCCCACGGACATCACTCTGATGTTTCTGTTCACCTCCCACGGACATCGCTCTGATGTATCTGTTCACCCTACCACGGACACCACTCTGATATCTCTGTTCACCCTACCACGGACATCACTCTGATGTTTCTCTTCACCTCCCACGGACATCACTCTGATGTTTCTGTTCAGCTGCCACGGACATCACTTTGATGTTTCTGTTCACCTTCCACGGACATCACTCTGATGTTTCTGTTCACCTCTCATGGACATCACTCCGATGTTTCTGTTCCCCCTCCCACGGACATCACTCTGATGTTTCTGTTCACCTCTCATGGACATCACTCTGATGTTTCTGTTCCCCCTCCCACGGACATCACTCCGATGTTTCTGTTCCCCCTCCCACGGACATCACTCTGATGTTTCTGTTCACCTCCCTCGGACATCACTCTGATGTTTCTGTTCACCTCCCTCGGACATCACTCTGATGTTTCTGTTCACCTCCCACGGACATCACTCGGTTGTTTCTGTTCACCTCTCATGGACATCACTCGTTTGTTTCTGTTCACCTCTCATGGACATCACTCTGATGTTTCTGTTCAACCTCCCACGGACATCACTCTGATGTTTCTGTTCACCCTCCCACGGACATCACTCTGATGTTTCTGTTCAGCTGCCACGGACATCACTCTGATATTTCTGTTCACCCTCCCACGGACATCACTCTGATGTTTCTGTTCACCTTCCACAGACATCAGTCTGATATTTCTGTTCACCTCCCACGGACATCACTCTGATGTTTCTGTTCAGCTGCCACGGACATCACTCTGATGTTTCTGTTCACCTCCCACGGACATCACTCTGATGTTTCTGTTCACCCTCCCAAGGACATCACTCTGATGTTTCTGTTCACCTCCCACGGACATCACTCTGATATTTCTGTTCACCTCCCACGGACATCACTCTGATGTTTCTGTTCACCTCCCACGGACATCACTCTGATGTTTCTGTTCACCTCTCATGGACATCACACTGATGTTTCTGTTCACCCTCCCACGGACATCACTCTGATGTTTCTGTTCACCCTCCCACTGACATCACTCTGATGTTTCTGTTCACCTGCCACAGACATCAGTCTGATATTTCTGTTCACCTCCCACGGACATCACTCTGATGTTTCTGTTGAGCTGCCACGGACATCACTCTGATGTTTCTGTTCACCCTCCCAAGGACATCACTCTGATGTTTCTGTTCAGCTCCCACGGACATCACTCTGATGTTTCTGTTCACCTCCCACGGACATCGCTCTGATGTATCTGTTCACCCTACCACGGACACCACTCTGATATCTCTGTTCACCCTACCACGGACATCACTCTGATGTTTCTCTTCACCTCCCACGGACATCACTCTGATGTTTCTGTTCAGCTGCCACGGACATCACTCTGATGTTTCTGTTCACCTTCCACGGACATCACTCTGATGTTTCTGTTCACCTCTCATGGACATCACTCCGATGTTTCTGTTCCCCCTCCCACGGACATCACTCTGATGTTTCTGTTCACCTCTCATGGACATCACTCTGATGTTTCTGTTCCCCCTCCCACGGACATCACTCCGATGTTTCTGTTCCCCCTCCCACGGACATCACTCTGATGTTTCTGTTCACCTCCCTCGGACATCACTCTGATGTTTCTGTTCACCTCCCTCGGACATCACTCTGATGTTTCTGTTCCCCCTCCCACGGACATCACTCTGATGTTTCTGTTCACCTCTCATGGACATCACTCTGATGTTTCTGTTCACCTCCCATGGACATCACTCTGATGTTTCTGTTCAGCCTCCCACGGACATCACGGGGATCCTATACACAGGAGGAGTGACTAATGACCGCTACACTGCGTTACTGACGGGTATCCTACACGTGGATAACGTCGTTGATACATTAAAGGACAAAGGCATCCACCCTGATATATTTAACAATGGAATATCTGAATATATACTTTCAATTGTTAATGAGGATATGAACTTGAAACCATTAAGCTTTAGTGTACATATTTCTAAATCAGATCGATGAAATGTAATTTGGTTTTATTTGTTAATATTGTATATTCAAAATGTTACTTGACCATATGCAAAACGATGTTTCTGTTCACCTCCCACGGACAACACTCTGATGTTTCTGTTCAGCTGCCACGGACATCACTCTGATATTTCTGTTCACCCTCCCAAGGACATCACTCTGATGTTTCTGTTCACCTCCCACGGACATCACTCTGATGTTTCTCTTCACCTCCCACGGACATCACTCTGATGTTTCTGTTCAGCTGCCACGGACATCACTCTGATGTTTCTGTTCAGCTGCCACGGACATCACTCTGATGTTTCTGTTCACCCTCCCACGGACATCACTCTGATGTTTCTGTTCACCTCCCACGGACATCACTCTGATGTTTCTGTTCACCTTCCACAGACATCAGTCTGATATTTCTGTTCACCTCCCACGGACATCACTCTGATGTTTCTGTTCAGCTGCCACGGACATCACTCTGATGTTTCTGTTCACCTCCCACGGACATCCCTCTGATGTTTCTGTTCACCCTCCCAAGGACATCACTCTGATGTTTCTGTTCACCTCCCACGGACATCACTCTGATATTTCTGTTCACCTCCCACGGACATCACTCTGATGTTTCTGTTCACCTCCCACGGACATCACTCTGATGTTTCTGTTCACCTCTCATGGACATCACTCTGATGTTTCTGTTCACCCTCCCACGGACATCACTCTGATGTTTCTGTTCACCCTCCCACTGACATCACTCTGATGTTTCTGTTCACCTGCCACAGACATCAGTCTGATATTTCTGTTCACCTCCCACGGACATCACTCTGATGTTTCTGTTGAGCTGCCACGGACATCACTCTGATGTTTCTGTTCACCCTCCCAAGGACATCACTCTGATGTTTCTGTTCAGCTCCCACGGACATCACTCTGATGTTTCTGTTCACCTCCCACGGACATCGCTCTGATGTATCTGTTCACCCTACCACGGACACCACTCTGATATCTCTGTTCACCCTACCACGGACATCACTCTGATGTTTCTCTTCACCTCCCACGGACATCACTCTGATGTTTCTGTTCAGCTGCCACGGACATCACTCTGATGTTTCTGTTCACCTTCCACGGACATCACTCTGATGTTTCTGTTCACCTCTCATGGACATCACTCCGATGTTTCTGTTCCCCCTCCCACGGACATCACTCTGATGTTTCTGTTCACCTCTCATGGACATCACTCTGATGTTTCTGTTCCCCCTCCCACGGACATCACTCCGATGTTTCTGTTCCCCCTCCCACGGACATCACTCTGATGTTTCTGTTCACCTCCCTCGGACATCACTCTGATGTTTCTGTTCACCTCCCTCGGACATCACTCTGATGTTTCTGTTCACCTCCCACGGACATCACTCGGTTGTTTCTGTTCACCTCTCATGGATATCACTCGTTTGTTTCTGTTCACCTCTCATGGACATCACTCTGATGTTTCTGTTCAACCTCCCACGGACATCACTCTGATGTTTCTGTTCACCCTCCCACGGACATCACTCTGATGTTTCTGTTCACCTACCACGGACATCACTCTGATGTTTCTGTTACCCTCCCACAGACATCACTCTGTTGTTTCTGTTCACCTCCAACGGACATCACTCTGATGTTTCTGTTCACCCTCCCACGGACATCACTCTGATGTTTCTGTTCCCCCTTCCACGGACATCACTCTGATGTTTCTGTTCCCCCTCCCACGGACATCACTCTGATGTTTCTGTTCACCTCCCACGGACATCACTCTGATGTTTCTGTTCACCCTTCCACGGACATCACTCTGATGTTTCTGTTCATCACTCTGATGTTTCTGTTCACCTCACACTGACATCACTCTGATGTTTCTGTTCACCCTCCCACGGACATCACTCGGTTGTTTCTGTTCACCTCTCATGGACATCACTCGGTTGTTTCTGTTCACCTCTCATGGACATCACTCTGATGTTTCTGTTCAACCTCCCACGGACATCACTCTGATGTTTCTGTTCACCCTCCCACGGACATCACTCTGATGTTTCTGTTCACCTTCCACAGACATCACTGTGTTGTTTCTGTTCACCCTCCAACTGACATCACTCTGATGTTTCTGTTCACCCTTCCAAGGACATCACTCTGATGTTTCTGTTCACCTCCCACGGACATCACTCTGATGTTTCTGTTCACCTCCCACTGACATCACTCTGATGTTTCTGTTCACCCTCCCACGGACATCACTCTGATATTTCTGTTCAACCTTCCACGGACATCACTCTGATGTTTCTGTTCACCCTTCCACGGACATCACTCTGATGTTTCTGTTCATCACTCTGATGTTTCTGTTCATCACTCTGATGTTTCTGTTAACCTCACACTGACATCACTCTGATGTTTCTGTTCACCCTCCCACGGACATCACTCTGATGTTTCTGTTCACCTCTCATGGACATCACTCTGATGTTTCTGTTCACCCTCCCACGGACATCACTGTGTTGTTTCTGTTCACCCTCCAACTGACATCACTCTGATGTTTCTGTTCACCCTCCCACGGACATCACTCTGATGTTTCTGTTACCTCCCACTGACATCACTCTGATGTTTCTGTTCATCCTCCCACTGACATCACTCCGATGTTTCTGTTCACCCTCCCACGGACATCACTCTGCTGTTTCTGTTCACCCTTCCACGGACATCACTCTGATGTTTCTGTTCATCCTCCCACTGACATCACTCTGATGTTTCTGTTCACCCTCCCACTGACATCACTCTAATGTTTCTGTTCACCCTCCCACGGACATCACTCTGATGTTTCTGTTCACCTCCCACGGACATCACTCTGATGTTTCTGTTCACCTCCCACTGACATCACTCTGATGTTTCTGTTCACCCTCCCACGGACATCACTCTGATATTTCTGTGCAACCTCCCACGGACATCACTCTGATGTTTCTGTTCACCCTTCCACGGACATCACTCTGATGTTTCTGTTCATCACTCTGATGTTTCTGTTCATCACTCTGATGTTTCTGTTCACCTCACACTGACATCACTCTGATGTTTCTGTTCACCCTCACACGGACATCACTCTGATATCTCTGTTTACCTCCCACGGACATCACTCTGATGTATCTGTTCACCCTACCACGGACATCACTCTGATGTTTCTGTTCACCCTTCCACGGACATCACTCTGATGTTTCTGTTCATCACTCTGATTTTTCTGTTCATCACTCTGATGTTTCTGTTCACCTCACACTGACATCACTCTGATGTTTCTGTTCACCCTCACACGGACATCACTCTGATATCTCTGTTTACCTCCCACGGACATCACTCTGATGTATCTGTTCACCCTACCACGGACATCACTCTGATGTTTCTGTTCATCTCCAACGGACATCACTCTGATGTTTCTGTTCACCCTACCACGGACACCACTCTGATATCTCTGTTCACCTCCCACGGACATCACTCTGATGTTTCTGTTCATCTCCCACGGACATCACTCTGATGTTTCTGTTCAGCCTCCCACGGACATCACTCTGATGTATCTGTTCCCCCTCCCACGGACATCACTCTGATGTTTCTGTTCACCTCCCACGGACATCACTCTGATGTATCTGTTCACCTCCCACGGACATCACTCTGATGTTTCTGTTCACCTCTCATGGACATCACTGTGTTGTTTCTGTTCACCTCCCACTGACATCACGCTGATGTTTCTGTTCACCTCCCACGGACATCACTCTGATGTTTCTGTTCACCTCACACGGACATCACATTGCTATTTTTGCTCACTCCAACCAAACACACATACAAGGTTGTGTCCGATTAATTAGATAACTATTGACTGACAGCGTTTGGTTAAAACACACCGAAATATAGTTGATTGATATTAGCTTTTTATTACTACATGATACGACAGGAGTTCATCAAGGTGAAGCTGTGGTTAGAGCTAGCTGATCGCTGTACAGGGCTTGTGCCAGCCACAGTACCATTGTGTGGCGCAATACACTGGCTACCTGGAATCCTTGATTCAGACACGGACGTAATCATGGATAAGTTAAAACGGATTGGGTGAGTATTACATTCCAAATTGTTTGAAGTTTGTATAACTGATATTGTATTGACAGTGACTGTTTCTATGTACACTCATACATATTTACAGATTCATAACTACAAAAATATTTTCCAGGAAAATAACAACATGTGATGACCACCTGATTTGGTATTATACATACGATACATTATGTACATTTTGTATGTCGTCGATGTAAGTGAATGTGTACCGTTTTATTTGGATGGTTTACGTAGAGTGATATTTAGAGTATATTGTGACGATAAATCTTCCCCTTCCAGGAAATGGTTTTCCTTCGATGAGATACATGTTTATCTTTGAACATGGCGTTGTCCATACCTGGTTTAGAGTATAGCACCAAGTCACCGACCGCGCTTTCCTGCATCTTTCCTGTTTGTACAAAACCTACACATTGGAGTCGCTGACATAAACGTATTAGTATATGATACATACATGTCGATAAACTAACACATGTATAAATCAGTATACAATCTGTCATAAATAAAAAAGAAATGTTGGTTTTATCACAGTTAAACAGGTAGGAGTCTTTCTATGCACACACTGTCGATACAATTGCACTATTCACGAATAACTCTATAAAATATTGCTATAAATTCTATCGATATTTAACACGGTATAAATATAAGATTGGTGTATTCATCGAAGCTGATGTGGTCCACAAAGTATGAATGCATTTATCTCGCAGATCGAGGAGGTCGTCCTTAAATGACAAATGACCATAGTTGTTGGAAGGACGTTAAACTGACCATAGTTGTTGAAAGGACGTTAAACTGACCATAGTTGTTGAAAGGACGTTAAACTGACCATAGTTGTTGAAAGGACGTTAAACTGACCATAGTTGTTGAAAGGACGTTAAACTGACCATAGTTGTTGAAAGGACGTTAAACTGACCATAGTTGTTGAAAGGACGTTAAACTGACCACAGCTGATGATAGATGTTAAACTGACCACAGCTGATGATAGATGTTAAACTGACCACAGCTGATGATAGATGTTAAACTGACCACAGCTGATGATAGATGTTAAACTGACCACAGCTGATGATAGATGTTTAACTGACCACAGCTGATGATAGATGTTAAACTGACCACAGCTGATGATAGATGTTAAACTGACCACAGCTGATGATAGATGTTAAACTGACCACAGCTGATGATAGATGTTTAACTGACCACAGCTGATGATAGGTGTTAAACTGACCACAGCTGATGATAGATGTTTAACTGACCACAGCTGATGATAGATGTTAAACTGACCACAGCTGATGATAGATGTTAAACAATACCAAAACCGGGGAGGGGGGTTACCATATGTTATATGTAATATGCTTCAAATGGTATATGTTATATGATATATGTTATAACCAGTGTATCATATTCAATTTATCCAATGGATTCGTCCATAAAATATTTGCATAAGTATAATATAAGTAAATCATCTTGATTTAAAAAAAAATCGTATGAGATTTAATATCAAAGATGTCTGATATTGGAATATGAGAAATATAATTCAACATGTGATGGATTTGTTATATTCAGTATAACATTGTATTGATCTATTCGATGACTTTGTATATGTTACATTCAACATAGCCTGGATTTTTCATATTTTTATTGAACATAAATATGTTATAATTATTATAGTTAACTATAAGATAATCAAATATCAATACATGTGATAAATTCAACATAGGATGAATATGTCATATAAAACGAATCTTACCATTTGATATTGTGTAAGTAAATGTTCATTCAACAAAATATGATTCAGTATGTTTCTATTCGATATATAAATGTACATGTATATACTGGAATATTTCATATCAAAATGATTCTTTGCTATCTGATTAAATGCACAGAACGTCCATCGCGCCTTGTGTTATAGGTTGAGTTAGAATATCCTCCCTCCAATACCACACCATCTTACGGCAAGACCAGAATAATAATATATGATATCAATTGTATGGAGTGTATTATCGCCACTGTCAGACTCCTCCTTATCTGTGACAAACAGTAATAATGGCTATTCATTCTCTCATCTCAGACTATGAAAGGGGGTAGACTATCACAGTAAGGTACACTCTAGTTTGTATCAGTCTTAAGTATAGCACAAACCGTTACACCTACACTCCAGCTTGATTTACCTACAGTACACACAACGTTTTAACCGTAACACCTACACACCAGCTTGATTTACCTACAGTACACACAACGTTTTAACCGTAACACCTACACACCAGCTTGATTTACCTACAGTACACACAACGTTTTAACCGTAACACCTACACTCCAGCTTGATTTACCTACAGTACACACAACGTTTTAACCGTAACACCTACACCTACACACCAGCTTGATTTACCTACAGTACACACAACGTTTTAACCGTAACACCTACACACCAGCTTGATTTACCTACAGTACACACAACGTTTTAACCGTAACACCTACACACCAGCTTGATTTACCTACAGTACACACAACGTTTTAACCGTAACACCTACACACCAGCTTGATTTACCTACAGTACACACAACGTTTTAACCGTAACACCTACACCTACACACCAGCTTGATTTACCTACAGTACACACAACGTTTTAACCGTAACACCTACACACCAGCTTGATTTACCTACAGTACACACAACGTTTTAACCGTTAAGAGAAATCAGCAGGTGATAATGCCAATGGTACGAGATGTTTTATATAGGAATCACATTACGTTATACGGGTTTGTGTCACGTACAGTATGGAAGTTAATGGTCTCTCCATGCACTACTATCTACTGACATTTATATCTGTAATGAACGGACATCTTTACAGGGTTATTATAGATATTCTATATCTCACACTGGACGTAATGAACGGACATCTTTACAGGGTTATTTATAGATATTCCATATCTCACACTGGACATCTTTACAGGGTTATTTATAGATATTCTATATCTCACACTGGACGTAATGAACGGACATCTTTACAGGGTTATTTATAGATATTCTATATCTCACACTGGACGTAATATAAAAACATCTTTACATGGTTATTTATAGATATTCTATATCTCATAATGGACGTAATGAACGGACATCTTTACAGGGTTATTTATAGATATTCTATATCTCACACTGGACGTAATGAACGGACATCTTTACAGGGTTATTTATAGATATTCTATATCTCACACTGGACGTAATATAAAAACATCTTTACAGGGTTATTTATAGATATTCTTTATCTCACACTGGACGTAATATAAAATATCTTTACAGTGTTATTTATAGATATTCTATATCTCACACTGGACGTAATATAAAAACATCTTTACAGGGTTATTTATAGATATTCTATATCTCATAATGGACGTAATGAACGGACATCTTTACAGGGTTATTGATAGATATTCTATACCTCACACTAGACGTAATGAACGGACATATTTACAGGGTTATTTATAGATATTCTATATCTCACACTGGACGTAATGAACGGACATCTTTACAGTGTTATTTATAGATATTCTATATCTCACACTGGACGTAATGAACGGACATCTTTACAGGGTTATTTATAGATATTCTATATCTCACACTGGACGTAATGAACGGACATCTGTACAGGGTTATTTATAGATATTCTATATCTCATACTGGACGTAATGAACGGACATCTTTACAGGGTTATTTATAGATATTCTATACCTCACACTAGACGTAATGAACGGACATCTTTACAGGGCTATTTATAGATATTCTATATCTTATAATGGACGTTATATTCTATATCTCACACTTGACGTAATATAAAAACATCTTTACAGGGTTATTTATAGATATTCTTTATCTCACACTGGACATCTTTACAGGGTTATTTATATATATTCTATATCTCACACTTGACGTAATGAACGGACATCTTTACAGGGTTATTTATAGATATTCTATATCTCACACTGGACATCTTTACAGGGTTATTTATAGATATTCTATATCTCACACTGGACGTAATGAACGGACATCTTTACAGGGTTATTTATAGATATTCTATATCTCACAATGGACGTAATATAAAAACATCTTTACAGGGTTATTTATAGATATTCTATATCTCACACTGGACGTAATGAACGGACATCTTTACAGGGTTATTTATAGATATTCTATATCTCATACTGGACGTGATGAACGGACATCTTTACAGGGTTATTTATAGATATTCTATATCTCATACTGGCCGTAATGAACGGACATCTTTACAGGGTTATTTATAGATATTCTATATCTCACACTGGACGTAATGAACGGACATCTTTACAGGGTTATTTATAGATATTCTATATCTCACACTGGACGTAATATAAAAACATCTTTACAGGGTTATTTATAGATATTCTATATCTCACACTGGACGTTATGAACGGACATCTTTACAGGGTTATTTATAGATATTCTATATCTCACAATGGACGTAATATAAAAACATCTTTACAGGGTTATTTATAGATATTCTATATCTCACACTGGACGTAATGAACGGACATCTTTACAGGGTTATTTATAGATATTCTATATCTCATACTGGACGTGATGAACGGACATCTTTACAGGGTTATTTATAGATATTCTATATCTCATACTGGCCGTAATGAACGGACATCTTTACAGGGTTATTTATAGATATTCTATATCTCACACTGGACGTAATGAACGGACATCTTTACAGGGTTATTTATAGATATTCTATATCTCACAATGGACGTAATATAAAAACATCTTTACAGGGTTATTTATAGATATTCTATATCTCACACTGGACGTTATATAAAAACATCCTTACAAGGTTATTTATAGATATTCTATATCTCACACTGGACGTAATGAACGGACATCTTTACAGGGTTATTTATAGATATTCTATATATCAAACTGGACGTAATGAACGGACATTTTTACAGGGTTATTTATAGATATTCTATATATCACACTGGACGTAATGAACGGACATCTTTACATGGTTATTTATAGATATTCTATATCTCACACTGGACGTAATGAACGGACATCTTTACAGGGCTATTTATAGATATTCTATATCTCACACTAGACGTAATGAACGGACATCTTTACAGGGCTATTATAGATATTGTTTTTCTGACACTGGAAGTTATAAAAAGAACATATTTACAGAGCAATCTGTATTCATTCTATTTCACACAATGGTCAAACCATCCCTTTAGTCGACTTAATGTTTTTCATTTACAAATCATCCATTAAGCCGAAAATTGTGAAAATATATTCAATGAATGTTTCATCAAGAACGGATGGGTTGAATATTAAATTTTATTTCATCAAAATAGGCTGTTTAGCTTACCTTTAATGTCTTGTGATTCCCCGGCCTCCATCATCCTCTTTATTATATTTTACTATCAACTTATTTTGTCTTCATGCTTTATTCTTCCTGTCGGTATTATATGACATCATCAACGTTTGTCATATTTCCCCCCTTTCATTGAACCATCTCAGGTTTTGGTAGCAGGGCGCTTAATTTTCCAGAGCACCTTGTCTTTTCCTATTTGTAATAATGTTTGTATTTTGTCGTCATTTTATCTGAGTTAGAATTACCTGTATGACCTGTAATGTCACAGAATCTAAACCCAAAACTGAGCCTAACTCGGTCAGGTACACGAATAAATTTTGATTAATCTGTCGGGTTAGATATTGAAACCTTTCTAACCTGACAAAATGTGTCATTAAAATACACAGCATATTGCATTTCTATATCGTTTTTGCCCAGTTATCTGTTTACAGTGAAAGGTCTATTTAAAGATTACATCGTGCTCTGCCATAGCTGTGTTTGATTGAATAATGATTGAAAACAAACAAACCATCGTGTTGAAGCACGAGCTTGATGCTTGAGTTATGTTTACATAGCATTCCATAACATTAGCTTCATCGTCATACAAAAACGTTATTTTATCTGGAGGATATCTAGTCACTTCAGAGCACATAAATGGTGGGAAAGACAACAGACATGCATAGAGTTGTATTGGATAATCAATAACATTGTATTTAATGCTCTTTATTGAAAAATAAATGGAGCTGTCTCTCACTTCATGTGGCTGTTAATTAAATATCTCGGGTTTCTATTCAGATGTCGCACTTAACTTTCCCGGACAGTAAAACCGAAGTTTCACCCTTGAAATCTCCACAATTACACATCTATACTATAACCTAAATAAGATAACATCGACCCATTGTCTTCGTTAATTGACTAAGGACAGTACTTGTCCATCCATTAGTGTAAACAATACATCCTAGTAAAGGTAAATATATGCATTTGTTTCCCCGAGGTTAACTTGGTCCTATAGATTAGTATTACTGCGCGTTGGTCGCTGTTGCTACATTTGATAGCGACAAGCATTAACCACGACAGGAACTGCATCCGAGCAGGATAAGAAAAGTAAGTGTCATAGTTATATAAACATTGTTTATCCTATACACATTCGAACGTTTAATTGATATATATATTTAAAAACACACCACAGAATGAAATGTCAATATTTTGTCCAGGGGAAGAGCTCGGGAAAGTTGTATGACCGACATCATGATTTGATTTAGGAAATATTCTATTTCGATATGAAGTGTTTGATACTTGTTGATATATACCCACGTGTTCCGTTGTCACCACCCTAGCTCTTTAGATTGTGACTTAACCCAGGTGTGACCTAGATTTGTATGGAACGATGGACCACAAGACGCTTATTCTTCCAAATGACCTGGTCTTATTCTCCTTGTGTTTTTTCATGAGTCTCCATGCAAATTTTTAGTTTTGTTGATAGTTTGCCTTCGATTGAAGTGTTTGAATTGTTGTTTCATTATGATGTCGGTTCTCTTTGCTGATTTCCAACGTTGAATTCCATTGTAATTTAATGAATGTAAAAGTGTCAGCATTTGTTGTGAGGTTGCATGGAATACTAATATGTCAATGTTGAAAATTCGATAGCAGGAGAACCTATTGTTGTTTCTGCTTGCCTACTATCATATCTAACTTTAAGTCATAGATGAAGCTTGATTGTTTCGGCAAACCATTATAAAATCAATTTTTTAAACCCAATCGTGGCTATTAAGATTTAAATTTGGAGATAAACACAGCCATATCTACTAATTACATCAGTTTGGTTTACTGAATTCGTGAAGTGTTTTCTAATGGTTCGGATTGACAAAGATACCATAATACGGAATGCTTTCTTGACAAAGTTAGATATTTCAGCATTGTTATGAACCAAATTCTCGGTTCCATAATTCTTAATTATATAACAGAGTTGCTACTGCCTCATTTCAGTATTCTTTGTTGGAAACATGGATTTTATGTTTCTATTGTATTTGAAGACAATGTCTTTTCCCCCTTATTGTTGTTCGTCTTATGAGCGTGAAGCTGTGGATTTTATATCCAGTTCTTTTGGAAGTGTTCGTTCATACATTTACGTACTCTTGTAGCGGTAGATTATTCCTGATCAGTATTGGCGAGGAGCCTGCCTCGAGATCCATATTCATTGACTCATACGGAAGCTCCTTAATTTATTACGTATGGACAATGTCCCAAAATTTCATATTTCAGCTAAAAACTGTATATATCAGGTTTATTAAGAACGAATTTTGACTCGACAAGTGCACTATGTGCATAAAGCTCAATGATAGATATACATTGTATGTGATGCATGCAATGTTTATGCTATATAACGCCTAAATACAATTAGGTACTTCGACTGTATATCTGTGACTTCTATATCACCCCAGTACGAAATTGGAGCTTTATTCACGAGTTAGCCTTGAACTTCCACGAAAATTGATATTCAATTCAAAACAAATAACAGGGTTTAGGATTTATTTTCATACTGTCTATCACCTCGAAAGTTTCATTGAGATTGAAAACCCTTATTTCATAGCACTTAAGGCATACAGTTCATATCTTCGTTGACAGAATAAGGGAAACAATTCCATTGGACAGAGGTTTGATGTAAACTTAGATAGCACTTCACTGAGTTACCTTTGCTGTCGACTAAATGACATGCATCTCGTGTGCATAGCGGAATATATTGAAAACATTCTGGTTTGTTTAATCTATAGTTTCTTTTTTTACATATTATTGTATTTATCTTAATTAGGTAAACTTGACAACCCAGGAGACATGTCTGGTGCTGAGGACTACCGAAACCGGAAGGTGGCCATGGCAGCCATGTTGTTCGAGGACAAATGTGTAGAAATAAAAAAAGGATATTCTAAGGAGTCAGAATCACAGATAAACGTTCAAACAGAATCCATATCAAGATGTGATACACCTGGACCCTCTACGTCTTCTGCTGTGCCGTCATATTCACAGAAAACTGACCGGAAATCAGACAAGGGAAATAACTCTAAAAATTTAAAACGATGGGTTTCTGACATGGAATTAATCTAATATTCAGAACTACAAATTGTTGATGGAACAAAGTTCATTCAGAGGCATGAAGATAATGTAATTACTTCAAATCATTTAATAGACTTTGTTTAACAAAGTCAGTTTTAGTTTCTTAAGATTTAAGTTGAAGTGTTCAGTTCAAGTGATTGAATAAAGCACTTAGAACCATAATATTCTTTAACGCATGCTATTTAAACACACCAAAAATGTGAACTACTTGTTACAATAGAACATACGACACTGGTACATTGTGATAACAATATAGCCGACAGTATTACATTATCTTAATAAGACAAAAGATACACAAACCCAAAATACAATAAAATCTATTACAATTTGAATCTTATTAAATTACATAATGTTTTAACACTGATACATGCTTACAATAAATGTAACATAATCAACACTATAATGATATGATGGTTATACAAAATCCAGTGCCGCCATTTTTTTGAAAATTGATATAGGTACAAGCATGTGTTTAACAAAAAGACAATAATCGCCATTTTAAAACTGCCTGAAGCACTATAATATGAGAATTTAATTAAAGATTAACTTGAATATAATTTCATATTATGATACTATAACACATTAACGGTGTGTACTCAAAATAAACCGCGAAGCGATTTGTGGTGAGAGTACACTGTCTGTTGTGTGTGTTAGAGCTCCATTATGGTTAAATCTACTATAACAATCCCTTTGAGGAATGCACTTTTATAAAACAAAAAGAAGACTATTTTGTCTTGGAAAATAATAACGCTGGTATATCAGCCAATTAAATGCGACATCATAATGGCAAGTTCGATGTTAACGTTATGGGCTGATAGCATATATTTTAAGGTAATGTAAATGCTTGTTACCAGAATATAAAGTTGTAGTACTATAATATAACAAGTTAAACCACTATATATGATAAGTTAAAGCACTTTAATATGATAAGTTAAGCTATTATAATATTTAATTAAACTGTTATATCATACGTTAGACCACTATAGCATGATAAGATAAAGTACGTTAATCCGATAAAATAAAGTACTATAATACGATAAGTAAACGTACTATAATACGATAAGATAAAGTACTATAATACGATAAGATAAAGTACTATAATACGATAAGATAAAGTACTATAATACGATAAAATAAAGTACTATAATCGGATGAGATAAGTTCTATAAAACGATAAAATAAAGTACTATAATACGATAAGATAAATTACAATAATCCGATAAGATTAAGTACTATAATACGATAAGATAACGTACTATACTACGATAAGATAAAGTACTATAATACGATAAGATAAAGTACTATAATACGATAAGATAAAGTACTATAATACGATAAAATAAAGTACTATAATACGATAAGATAAAGTACTGTAATACGATAAGATAAAGTACTATAATACGATAAGATCAAGTACTATAATACGATAAGATAAAGTACTATAATACGATAAGATAAAGTACCATAATAAGATAAGATAAAGTTCTATAATAAGATAAGATAAAGTACTATAATACGATAAGTAAAAGTACTATAATACGATAAGATAAAGTACTATAATACGATAAGATAAAGTACTATAATACGATAAGATAAAGTATTATAATACGATAAGATAAAGTATTATAATACGATAAGATAAAGTACTATAATACGATAAGATAAAATACTATAATACGATAAGATAAAGTACTATAATACGATAAGATAAAGTACTATAATCCGATAAGATAAAGTACTATAATACGATAAGATAAAGTATTATAATACGATAAGATAAAGTAATCTGATACGATAAGATAAAGTACTATAATACGATAAGATAAAGTACTATAATATGATAAGATAAAGTACTATAATACGATAAGATAAAGTACTATAATACGATAAGATAAAGTACTATAATACGATAAGATAAAGTACTATAATACGATAAGATAAAGTACTATAATACGATAAGGTAAAGTAGTATAATACGAAAAGTGAAAGTACTATAATATGATAAGTAAAGGTTTTATAATATAATCAGTTAATTAAAGATTAACTTGAATACATGTTTCATGATTTATTGTGAAATCAGTTTGTGTATAATACATATCTAGATAGATACCAAATGATTTATAAAACAAATACACCATGTGATCACTTTAACATTAACACAGCTAACTCTTTAAGACCGATAAGGTAGAGTTTTGGCACGAATTCCCAATTCACGGTCCATATTTTGATTACATGTGTCAAGGGAAGTAACCCTCCAAAAGAGAAAACTAGACAAGAGTACAGTTTTTATAATATAAATAATTAGTTTAGGATAAGGAGACATTTGCCTACATAAGCCATATAAATAAATATGGACGTAGTTGGGTTTGTAGGTGGGAATTTAAACCTGACCTAGTGTAAAACGTGAATAAAGGCTAGACCGATAGCCAGTATGAAGTCTAAAACGGTAATATAATAATCAATCTAGGCATGTCAGACTATAAACTCGAGCTTGGCTCGAGCTCCGATAATGTTGCTATCGGGATGAATTGATGCCAGCGTGTAGCGAAATTTAAGTACGATATAAAATAACAGTTTGAGAAATACATAATTTATCCCATTATTTTCAGACGTGTTACATTGTAGCTTCATTAACACTTTATTTAAAAGAACTTACGACCGATGTGAAATTGAAAAACAAAATATTGAAGTTATAGATAAAACATCATTTGCATCTGCAAATAATTTGGTATAGTGGAATTTATAATGATATAAAATGACTGTTAAGTGAGCAAGCTCTTTTGGAAACATATCTTTGAGTGGGCCAATTGCAGGTTTGGTAGGAAATAGAAATGCAGTGTATGTGCACCATAAATATTTATGAACCATAAACAATCGTCTTTCTGACTGAGTAGTCGTTCCGTACTTAACTAAATGTGTATGGAGTAGTCGTTATGTACCTAACTCAATGTGGACAAAGTAGTCGTTATGTACCTAACTCTATCTGGACGGAGTAGTCGTTATGTACCTAACTCTATCTGGACGGAGTAGTCGTTATGTACTTAACTCAATGTGTATGGAGTAGTCGTTCTGTACTTAACTTAATGTGGACGGAGTAGTCGTTATGTACCTAACTCTATCTGGACGGAGTTGTCGTTATGTACCTAACTCTATCTGGACGGAGTAGAAGTTATGTACCTAACTCTATCTGGACGGAGTTGTCGTTATGTACCTAACTCTATCTGGACGGAGTAGAAGTTATGTACTTAACTCAATGTGGACGGAGTAGTCGTTATGTACTTAACTCAATGTATTAAACTCAATGTGTACGGAGTAGTAGTTAATTATCTAACTCAATGTGGACGGAGTAGTAGTTTATTATCTAACTCAATGTGGACGAAGTAGTCGTTATGTACTTAACTCAATGTACATGGTAGAGTCGTTATGTATTAATTCAATGTTGAGGGAGAAGAAATTATGTACATAACTCAACGTAGATGGCTTGAAGAAGGCGTTATGTAGTTACTCAATGTGGATGAAGGAATCGTGTTATGTTTAACTCAATGTGGATGAAGGAATCGTGTTATGTTTAACTCAATGTGGATGAAGGAATCATTATATATTTAACTCAATGTGGAAGAAGTAGTTGTTTAAATATGTACTAAATTCTATGTTGTCAGAGTAGTCGTTATGTACTTATTCACTTGATCAGTGATGGTGGAGGGATTGTTTAATTACTTAACTCTATGTGGACGGAGTAGTTGTTATGTACTTAACTCAATGTGGACGGAGTAGTCGTTATGTACTGAACTCAATGTGGACGGAGTAGTCGTTATGTACTGAACTCAATGTGGACGGAGTAGTCGTTATGTACTCAAATCTATTTGGATGGAGTATAGTGGGAGTAGTTATGTATTTAACTCGATGTTGACGAACTTTAGGCACACATTCGACACACTTTTGATGAGGCAGCATCACAGGCGGGTAGTTTACTTCAGCCTGACGGAGTAGAGGTAACAGGAGAAGAGACAGGCCAAAAGTTGTCACATTTTGTTATAACGTGCTATTATGTATTGACAGTCTGGACAAACATGTAGAACGTCTTTTGTTTTTTTAAAGCAAAATGGCAGCAGGCAGCATCCGAGACACCATCTGAAAATAACATATTTTGAATAAACATTTCACGACCTCGTCAAAGAAATTATGACGTATATTTTACAATATCTCTATCCTTGATCTCAAAAACGTTCTTTATTATTTCGACTCGAATATGCTGTATTATTTATGTAAATACATATATACAGGAGTATTACGTTGAGAGAAAAGTTAGGTATATCACGTATTAGTAATAAATGTAGGTATGCCAGTCCTAACGCCGACATCTAGTCTACCGGCAAACAAATAAGGGCAAGGTTCTTTATTATCATTCTTTATACCTGCCATCTTTGAACATATTACACAGTATTTTCAATTATACTTAGATTTGTATTTGTGCAAGCATCTGGTCATTAACTTCGATTAAATGCTGATGAATATGTTTTCAAAATGATAAAAAAACACCGTTAGGTAAGAACCAGATTGTTGTATGATACGGCATAGCTATCACACATGTACATACCCTGACAGGGCCACAATGAAGCACAAACTCCAGGTGAGGTTTCCGCTGTCGTACTGAATCTTTGTCATGCACTCATTGCCACAGCCTGAACATATCGTATAGACTGTGACGTGTTCGAATATTTCAGACGGCTGATTCTCATTTGTCGTCTGATTCGTGGAGGTAGACGGAGCATCTTTAAAAATGACATTTATTATATATCAACACATATTTTCGTATTAAGGAAATTGATTTACATTGCTATACTCTATTTTCATATTCGAACAATGGTCGATTTGCTAAATACAACCAATACGACTGTGTCCTATTGGCGTGAAATTCACAGCCTCGGTAAATAAAAGACGTTTCAATCTATCCATTCTGGCTTCACCTATCAACCCTTAGGGGTCAGTCAGTTCATATATGTGTATACCATCAAATTGTCATCCAATAAAGATAATTCTAACCAATTTGTATTTTTCCAATGTCAGTTAAAGAAATAATGCTCAAAATTGCGATTTCCCGATATTAATGATAGTGGAGATGACCATCTCCCAAGGCATAAACGTGAGACACCAGGGTTATGAAATTACGAATTTTGAAAAAAAACAACACACATTTAGTCGCTTCCATTCAAGAAGAATATTTGATCCTATCATTTCTTGCATCCAAAAAAGAAAAGACAGGAACAGATTAGAGGAGATACCTAAAACAGGAAAGACAGGAACAGAGAACAGAATACATCCAAATAAGGGAAGACAGCATGAAAGAAGGGGAGGCATCCAAAAGGGAAAATATAAAGAAAGAAAAGATTGGAACAAGGAAGGGGAGACAACCTAATAAAGGAAAGACAGGAACAAAGAAGGAAAAAAAACCTAATAAAAGAAAGAAAGGATAGAGAAGAGGAGACATCAAAACCGAAAGGCAACAACGGAGAGGGAAGGACATCTAAATAAAGGAAATATAAGAAAAGAGGAGAAGAGGCATACAAATAAAGAAAAGGCAGGAACAGAGAAGGAGAGGCATCCAACGAAAGGAAAGACAAATTTACATCTATACATTACATACATATCGACATACCTACACAACCTACAACTGTACATTATATCGACATACCTACACAACCTACAACTCTACATTATATACATATCGACATACCTACACAACCTACAACTGTACATTATATACATATTGACATACCTACACAACATACAACTGTACATTATATACATATCGACATACCTACACAACCTACACCTCTACATTATATATACATACCTACACAACCTACAACTCTACATTATATACATATAGACATACCTACACATCATACAACTCTACATTATATACATATACCTACACAACCTACAACTGTACATTATATACATATCGATATACCTACACAACCTACAACTGTACATAATATAGACATACCTACACAACCTACAACTGTACATTAAATACATATCGATATACCTACACAACCTACAACTGTACATAATATAGACATACCTACACAACCTACAACTGTACATTATATACATATAGACATACCTACACAACATACAACTGTACATTATATAGACATACCTACACAACCTACAACTGTACATTATATAGACATACCTACACAACCTACAACTGTACATTATATAGACATACCTACACAACATACAACTGTACATTATATAGACATACCTACACAACCTACAACTGTACATTATATACATATCGACATACCTACACAACATACAACTGTACATTATATACATATCGATATACCTACACAACCTACAACTGTACATTATATAGACATACCTACACAACCTACAACTGTACATTATATACATATCGACATACCTACACAACCTACAACTGTACATTATATACATATCGACATACCTACACAACCTACAACTGTACATTATATAGACATACCTACACAACCTACAACTGTACATTATATAGACATACCTACACAACCTACAACTGTACATTATATAGACATACCTACACAACCTACAACTGTACATTATATAGACATACCTACACAACCTACAACTGTACATTATATAGACATACCTACACAACCTACAACTGTACATTATATAGACATACCTACACAACCTACAACTCTACATTATATAGACATACCTACACAACCTACAACTGTACATAATATACATATCGACATACCTACACAACATACAACTGTACATTATATAGACATACCTACACAACCTACAACTGTACATTATATACATATCGATATACCTACACAACCTACAACTGTACATTATATACATATCGATATACCTACACAACATACAACTGTACATTATATAGACATACCTACACAACCTACAACTGTACATTAAATAAATATAGACATACCTACACAACCTACAACTGTACATTATATAGACATACCTACACAACCTACAACTGTACATTACATACATATCGACATACCTACACAACCTACAACTGTATATTATATAGACATACCTACACAACCTACAACTGTACATTATATACATATCGACATACCTACACAACATACAACTGTACATTATATAGACATACCTACACAACCTACAACTGTACATTAAATAAATATAGACATACCTACAATACCTACAACTGTACATTATATAGACATACCTACACAACCTACAACTGTACATTATATACATATCGACATACCTACACAACATACAACTGTACATTATATACATATCGATATACCTACACAACCTACAACTGTACATAATATAGACATACCTACACAACCTACAACTGTACATTATATAGACATACCTACACAACCTACAACTGTACATAATATAGACATACCTACACAACCTACAACTGTACATAATATAGACATACCTACACAACCTACAACTGTACATTATATAGACATACCTACACAACCTACAACTGTACATTACATACATATCGACATACCTACACAACCTACAACTGTATATTATATAGACATACCTACACAACCTACAACTGTACATTATATACATATCGACATACCTACACAACATACAACTGTACATTATATAGACATACCTACACAACCTACAACTGTACATTAAATAAATATAGACATACCTACACAACCTACAACTGTACATTATATAGACATACCTACACAACCTACAACTGTACATTATATACATATCGACATACCTACACAACATACAACTGTACATTATATACATATCGATATACCTACACAACCTACAACTGTACATAATATAGACATACCTACACAACCTACAACTGTACATTATATAGACATACCTACACAACCTACAACTGTACATAATATAGACATACCTACACAACCTACAACTGTACATAATATAGACATACCTACACAACCTACAACTGTACATTATATAGACATACCTACACAACCTACAACTGTACATTATATACATATAGACATACCTACACAACATACAACTGTACATTATATAGACATACCTACACAACCTACAACTGTACAATATGTAGACATACCTACACAACCTACAACTGTACATTATATAGATATACCTACACAACCTACAACTGTACATTATATAGACATACCTACACAACCTACAACTCTACATTATATACATATCGATATACCTACACAACCTACAACTGTACATTATATAGACATACCTACACAACCTACAACTGTACATTATATACATATCGACATACCTACACAACCTACAACTGTACATTATATACATATCGACATACCTACACAACCTACAACTGTACGTTATATAGACATACCTACACAACCTACAACTGTACATTATATAGACATACCTACACAACCTACAACTGTACATTATATAGACATACCTACACAACCTACAACTCTACATTATATACATATCGACATACCTACACAACCTACAACTGTACATTATATAGACATACCTACACAACTACAACTGTACATTATATACATATCGACATACCTACACAACCTACACAACCTACAACTGTACATTATATAGACATATCTACACAACCTACAACTGTATATTATATAGACATACCTACACAACCTACAACTGTACATTATATAGACATACCTACACAACCTACAACTGTACATTATATAGACATACCTACACAACCTACAACTGTACATTATATAGACATACCTACACAACCTACAACTGTATATTATATAGACATACCTACACAACCTACAACTGTACATTATATAGACATACCTACACAACCTACAACTGTATATTATATACATATCGACATACCTACATAACCTACAACTGTACATTATATACATATCGACATACCTACACAACCTACAACTGTACATTATATAGACATACCTACACAACCTACAACTGTACATAATATACATATCGATATACCTACACAACCTACAACTGTACATTATATAGACATACCTACACAACCTACAACTGTACATAATATACATATCGATATACCTACACAACCTACAACTGTACATTATATAGACATACCTACAAAACCTACAACTGTATATTATATAGACATACCTACACAACCTACAACTGTACACAATATAGACATACCTACACAACCTACAACTGTACATTATATACATATCGACATACCTACACAACCTACAACTGTACATTATATACATATCGACATACCTACACAACCTACAACTGTACATTATATACATATCGACATACCTACACAACCTACAACTGTACATTAAATACATATCGATATACCTACACAACCTACAACTGTATATTATATAGACATACCTACACAACCTACAACTGTACATTATATAGACATACCTACACAACCTACAACTGTACATTATATAGACATACCTACACAACCTACAACTGTACATTATATACATATAGACATACCTACACAACCTACAACTGTACATTATATAGACATACCTACACAACCTACAACTGTACATTATATAGACATACCTACACAACCTACAACTGTACATTATATACATATAGACATACCTACACAACATACAACTGTACATTATATAGACATACCTACACAACCTACAACTGTACATTATATACATATCGATATACCTACACAACCTACAACTGTACATTATATAGACATACCTACACAACCTACAACTGTACATTATATAGACATACCTACACAACCTACAACTGTACATTATATACATATCGATATACCTACACAACATACAACTGTACATTATATAGACATACCTACACAACCTACAACTGTACAGTATATACATATAGACATACCTACACAACATACAACTGTACATTATATAGACATACCTACACAACCTACAACTGTACAGTATATACATATAGACATACCTACACAACCTACAACTGTACATTATATAGACATACCTACACAACCTACAACTGTACAGTATATACATATAGACATACCTACACAACCTACAACTGTACATTATATAGACATACCTACACAACCTACAACTGTACATTATATACATATCGACATACCTACACAACCTACAACTGTACATTATATAGACATACCTACACAACCTACAACTGTACATTATATACATATCGACATACCTACACAACCTACAACTGTACATTATATACATATCGATATACCTACACAACCTACAACTGTACATTATATACATATCGATATACCTACACAACATACAACTGTACATTATATAGACATACCTACACAACCTACAACTGTACATTATATAGACATACCTACACAACCTACAACTGTACATTATATACATATCGATATACCTACACAACCTACAACTGTACATTATATACATATCGATATACCTACACAACATACAACTGTACATTATATAGACATACCTACACAACATACAACTGTACATTATATAGACATACCTACACAACCTACAACTGTACATAATATACATATCGACATACCTACACAGCCTAAAACTGTACATAATATACATATAGACATACATACAAAAACCTTAATTCTATTGTAGCAGTGTAACCAATTTAATACGCCTAAATAAATAACGGACACAATCTAATATTACATGCAAAACTACAAAATCTACAGAACCACAGTATTTCAATACCTCGATGACCCGTTACCGTTATTGGACGGGTATATTCACAATGCTACACCCGATACCCAGTGTTCACCAAGGCTGATCGGTTACAGTCTGGTCATCTTGATCAGACAGTTATTGTTAAGCGTATCTATAAATCAAAATCCTTTTCTTAATCCAAATAATATTGTATTAAAATGATGAAAAATGTTATGAATTCTAAAGTAAAAAATCAGAAAAAGGAAATCATTTTTCAAATATATTTAAGTCAAAATTAGGTAAATGATGAACTAACTAGTCACAGTTACGAAGGATCTATTGAATTTCTAACTTCCTGGTTGTCACAACGAAAATATGTTTTGTTAGATTTTATTTTTTAAGTCTCTGTCCATTACGTGTGTGATCATGTCTGGTCGCAATGTTAAGTACATATCGATATTTTTAAACATATATTTATGCATATTAAATGTTCTCTTTGCTTCCGGATATTTCAAAATATTAAACTTGATAACACGGTGGACGCAATTCAAAATGTTATATTAGGAAGTGCACTAGGGAAACACAGCATTGCATTCGTAACCATAATCTTTCAAGATGAAAAAATAAAGAAAGCCATGACTAGGATAACTCTGAACTAGCTGGAAGGTGTCTACCAGTATCTTGTGAGGAGAAAATGGCATTACGCTGGGTAATTCATTTCTCAGGCTAGGTACGAATTAAACCATGATTTACGAGTTTCACAAGAGATTTTGAATGTAATTATTTGAATGGACAGTCCCCAGTAGTAGCCTATCAGGCTAGTAACCATACCTTCAGATGGCTGTGGTGGCTGTACGCTGTCACGTTTTGGTCTAGCCGCCATTATTTAGCTTCCGCGTACTTCCATAACAAGTCCCTCGTTGCAATAGTATTACTGGCCGTCTTACCTAATAAACACATGTATCGACACCTAGCGTCACTCGGCATGGTGTATTTAAACAATGTCGGCATTCAATATACCTGGCTCTACAAACTACTGACAAAAGACAAAGCTGTGTACAAGATAACACGCAAACAATTAAGTAAAGGAACCTAGTTCTGAATTCAGCTATGTTAGTTTTATCTGCGAGAGTGTTTTTTCACCTTCAACAAAACTATCGTTAACAGCTGATTAGTTATAATACATCTGTTACATGTCATTTAAAATAAGTGAATAATAACCCTGTGTGCACTAGCAAACACATTTTTCTGGTAGTGATAAAATACAGAAAACAAAAAACGTTGACATACAAAACAATAGGGTATAAACAAAAAAGTTACAAATTACCAAGCAAAAATGCTTTATATATCTTTATGCATGCACGTAAATGTTCATTATTGACAATTTCATATTTTGATTGTTTTATATGCTCTTGACATATGTACCATGGGCATACTGTTAGTCATAAATATACTTTTGATATCTCCATTGAGTATTTAATTGTCGTTACATATTACAGTAAAACCTAACCAGCAACTTCATTTGCCTTTTTTCATTTCAAAACTATTCTATTTAATCAAAATGATTTAACGGGAATTGAGCAATTATTTAAAAGAATACGAAAAAGAGAAAAATTCCGACGGCAGAGAGAACTACCCGTTGTAACGCGGTCCCCGACATTACTATACACTGTGATAGGGCTTATGTTGTTATGAAAAATGATTACAATTTTCGCCAATGCTTTCATGCTTACTGAATGTAAATATATAATGGTGTCGATCATAATTGGTTTTCATCAATGTGCATATCTCGAAATCTTATGTTGTTATTTTCCTGTCAGTAGTCGACAACTGGTCACGATAATCGTGATAATGGTAACATGTCCCTGAAAACAAAGGATTTATATAGCGGCATTACCCATTCCTTTCACTAAAGGATAGTCAGAAGTTTAATTTAAACATGTTAATTCATAGTGGTCGAGGTATACATTTCATATCGTCGATGACAAAATAAGAGAAAACATTCCGTTGGAGTTCCGTTTGCTGTCAACTAAATGACATGCATCCCATGTACATAACGGAATGAACTATAATTCCCAAACAAACAAAGTTCATTCAGAGGGATGAAGATTATACATATACTTCAAATTATTAAGAAAAGATTTTGTTTAACGAAGTTTGTTTTAGTTTCATAAGAATGAAGTTGAACTGTTCAGTTCAAGTGATTGCAATAAAGCACTTAGAACCATAATGTTCTTTAACGCATGCTATGTAAACACACCAAAAATGTGAACAACTACTTGTTACAATAGAACATACGACACTGGTACATTATGAATATAGTCGACAGTGTTACATGTTCTTAATAAGACAGGCGATACAAGGCACAAAATCCAATCAGCTCTATTATCATCATTTAAATCTGATTGTATTACAAAGTATTAATAAGAAATCCAATACCATCGCGTTATGGAAATTAGATAAAGGTACATGCATGTATTGACAAAAGACATTCATAGCTATAATAAAATTGTTTAAAGCACTATGATATGAGAGGTTAATTAGGAATAAGTCTGATCCATTTTTGTTATGAAACTATAACACAAACGCGATGTGTACTCTTAATAAACTCCGACGCGATTTGTGTTGACGGTACAGTTCCATATTTATTCAATCTACTATAACAATCCCTTGGTAATTCACTTTGATCTACCATCTTGTTTTAGAAAATGATCACGCTTGTAATATCAGCCAATCAAATGCCACGTTATAAAAGGCAACGTCAATGTTTACATTATGGGCTGATAACATCAATATCTAAGCTAATGAAAATATTTGTCATAACCAAGATCAAGTTAAAGTACTATACGACGATAAGTTTAAGTACTATAATACGATATGTTTAACAACTATATATGATAAGTTAAAGTACTATAATATGATAAGTTAGTGTATCATAATATGACAAGTTAATTAATTAATTAAGGATTTACTTAAATACATTTCTGTTTGTTTATTTTGAAATCAGCTTGTACACAATATCCATATAAAAAGGTTGACACCAAATGCTTTATAAAACACCTTTTAATATACCATGTGATCCCATACAATCAGTAGATTCCACATCATTATAATCATCATTATGAAAATGTTGTTACCAATGCATGAATAAAAACCCAAATGAAACAATTGATTTCATTATCATCAACATCGTCAATAGCAACAAAAAACCAAAGAACTGTCACACTGATATGTAATTATATATGAATTATAATTATCTTCATTTCATACAAGATTCAGCACATCCATAATATCAATATTCGTCACTCATATTAAAACAAGAAAACATTCGCAAGCACACACACATATCATAAATGCATGTACATATATATGTACACACATTAGTGAAGGAGAAAAAAAGGCAAGTAAAGTAAAAGGAAGAGAGAGAGAAAGAAGTGTATAGGGACCACAGAATCAAATCAAAAATAGATTGTGGATTTTTTCCCGTTTTCAGATTCAATAGGAAGGTGAATGTATCGGGGCCTACAGATTGGATATGTAGGTGAGAGAAGTTTCCAAAGTTTTATATGTGGGCTGGGCAATACATGTAGATGTAAAATATATAGAAAAAAGTTTTTTTATCTAGCCTGTTTTTGTCAGGGGGAGTTAATTGTGGATTTTGTTTGTAAATTTAGGTGAGTTTTTGGTGCTGAATTCAATACAAGATGGTGGCCCCCATATAAAAAAAGTTCAGATAGGTAGAATTTTTAATCATTCTATTTACAGGTTTCCGAGATGACATTCTTCAAAATTATGGCTAGTGGACCAATGTTGAAAACCCCATTTAAGCAGGCCAGTGGTAAATGTTAACATTACCGTCTATGGGGAATCATTTGGTTCCGTGGTCCCTATAGAGACAGGAGACAGAGAGGCACGGTTTCATAAGATATGTAAATATAAAAATGAGTGGAAACTGAGCTAATTCAGCGAACCAAGGGTTGAAATGGCCATTAATAAGTACAAGAAGTTGCCGACTGGTACCAAAATGATAAATTAGATTCATATATGATACAAATCATACATATTTTTCGGCTATATTACTATAATTCTAAAAGAGGTTTCCATTTTCTTCAACCGTTTTCCAAATCCTTCATAATACGTTCACTTTTACTGTTGTTTACACATTTTTGAGCCAGGAAATGATCATTGATAACATTGATGTGTGAATTAAAGTTTAAAGAGTTGCTGAAGCATCTCGTTTTATAGATATCATGTTTGATGATAAATAAAATTTTATTATCTACATGATGACAGTTTTGTGTAACTATTCCAAAAAGAAATGATTTCTTGTTACAAGCAAATGGAATAAGTAATAGGTCAAGCAGAGTTTCAAATCTCTGAAGAAAGTTTTGCACCTCTTGACACTCCCATAAACAATGAACTATTGTTTCATGTTCCATGCTACATTAAGTACATGAAAGGCTAGCAGTTATGTTTATTTCATAAAAGAAAGAGTTTGTAACCAAAATATGATGTATGATTCTAAATTGGAACCACTGTAACTTTGAACTATTAGTAGCAGAAAAAAGATATTTTAAATATCTTGGCCCATCTTTCTTATCAAAATCAAACTCCTGGTTCCACTTTCTGATTCCAGTTGGCAACAATGTTGGAGTAATAATACAGTCATAAAAATCTTTTGATCCTCTTTTACTCTTGAAAAATATTTCCAAAAGCTGTGGTATTATCTAATATTTCCACGAAGCTAAAATCGTTTACACATTTCAAGAGAACTAAGAAACGATTTAAACCTTATAATAAAAAGAACATTCATCGAAGTTATTTGTGAAGTTTTTCAGAAACATATCTTTGCATACATATCAGTTGCAGGTTTGCTAATAGATCGAGATATGTGTACCATTATTGGTTTGCTTTTAAGGACCACATGCAATAATTCTACATATTGATAATCGTCTTCCAGAAAGAGTAGTCGATATGTACTCGACTTATATGTTTCACTCAATGTGGATGGAGCAGTTGTTTATATACTAAACTCAATACGAGCGAAGTAGTCGTCATTTGGTCACCTCAATGTGGACGGAGTAGTAGTTAATTATCTAACTCAATATGGACGGATTAGTCGTTATGTACTTAACTCAATGTGGACGGAGTAGTCGTTATGTACTTAACTCAATGTGGACGGAGTAGTCGTTATGTATTTAACTCAATGTGGACGGAGTAGTCGTTATTTACTTAACTCAATTTGAACGGAGTAGTAGTTATGTATGTAACTCAATGTGGACGGAGTAGTCGTTATGTATTTAAGTCTATGTGGACGGAGTAGTCGTTATGTATTTAAGTCTATGTGTATGGAGTAGTCGTTATGTATTTAAGTCTATGTGTATGGAGTAGTCGTTATGTACAAACTCAATTTAGACGGAGTAGTCGTTATGTATTTAAGTCTATGTGTATGGAGTAGTCGTTATGTACAAACTCAATTTAGACGGAGTAGTCGTTATGTATTTAAGTCTATGTGGACGGAGTAGTCGTTATGTATTTAAGTCTATGTGTATGGAGTAGTCGTTATGTACAAACTCAATTTAGACGGAGTAGTCGTTATGCACAGTTGACACACTAATTCGGTAAGGCAGCATCAAAGACAGTTTACTTCATTTGAACGGAGTGAAGGTATAAGCACGACGTTAGACGATCAGGAGAAGAGATAGTCCAAATGTGATCACATTTTGTTATAACGAGCTATTGTGTAACTGCAGTTTGGACAAATATGTAGAACGTCCTTTGCTGTATCTAAGCAGAATGGCAACAGGCAGCATCCGAGAACCAATCTGAAAATAACAATTTGAATCAAGAGACGATAACATTTTCTAATATCCTAATCCGTGATCTCCAAAACGTACTTGTTTCCTTATATTATTTGACGTTAATATACTGATGTCTTTTATGTAAATGTATAGGCAGGGTAAATATCTTGAGAAAAACAATAGGTATATAGTTTATTAGTAATACTTAGGTATGTAGGCATGTTAGTCCTATGGCCGACATCAAATCTACCAGCAAAAATATAGTTATCGTCAATTGAGTATGCGTTGTTGAACATGTTACACATTATTTTTAATTATACTTAGATTTATATTATGTGCAAACATCTAGGCATTTCCTGGGATTACATGCTGCTGAATATGATTTGAAAATGATCGAAAAGTATTAGGTAAGGACCAGATTGTTGTATGATACGGCATACGTATCACACATGTACATACCCTGACAGGGCCACAATGAAGCACAAATTCCAGGTCAGGTTTCCGCTCTCGTACTGAATCTTTGTCATGCAGTGACTCTCACATTTTGGACATTTCGTATTGACTGTGACGTGTTCGAACACTTCAGCCGTTTTCGATGTCGGCTGATTCTCGGCTGTCGACTGATTCGTGGAAGTAGAGGGAGGATCTTTAAAAGAATATCATTCATGTTAGAATTTAGTTAATAAATTTAATAATTGAATACAAGCTTATACAAACGACTTCAACTTTGAAACGTCTCTACTATATATCTGTATCGATTGTTTTATAATGATTATAATGTATGTAAATTATTGTTAGAGGTATGTAGATAAGGGGCATGATGCTTGACATCTGCTGGATCAAGGGTCTATACTTAGAACTAAACAAACAGCTGAAATAATTAATCAGTAACATGTGTAGAATAGGTCAGAATACTTAGTAGGTTTAGAAGTCATGTAACCAATTGACCAATGGTCATTGAGATAAGGAACGCTAGGCTTCAGTCAAGAAAAATGTTTGGAGGGATAGAGAGGAACTTTATTGAGGTGTTTTTTTATCTGCCCGTCGCCACCCCTTCCATCCGCCCTCTTTTCTTTTGTTCAATGTTTCATTATGGAGTTTATTCTGTGAAGTGTCTGGCAGAAGCATTGGAGCGATATTGCTACAGAATCTTACGCAACATATTTATATTATTTTCATTTCAACAAATTTTATTGTACAAAAATATACAATAGGATCAGAAAACAGGCTAAGTCTATGCAAATCCTGTCCATGTAAAACGAGATAATTAAAAATATAGATAGATATAACAAATTGGGGAGATTAATATATACATATGATATAGATTGGTCAATATCGGGATATCATAGTACTGATTAACTGTTACTGGTTAAAGGGAGGTAATAACTTCATTTAGATTTGCAGTATGCCTAAAGTAGATATCATTATTTTTAGTATTAAATTTCAAAGAGATATTACATGTAGCTACTGTTAAAGTTTGAATGACATATTTATATTATACAACAAGTGGCATTGTGTTACATGTCTAATATATAATATACCAAATGTTTCCTTAGTTGTAGAACTGTGTTTACAAATGTCTAATTGGTATATCCAGTTCATCTTCTACTATTCTATATTTGGCTATAGGAAACTTCTACTATAATATATATACAACAGGCACGGATCTTAGTGCTAATAATGCATTATAGCCATGTATATCGAAAAAGTGTTCCTTAGTCTGATCACCCTAGGTATACCTTTATGTGGTTATGTAGTAAATGACAAGTGTCCGTTGTATTCCATGTCATTTTCAATGTTAAAGACTCTCACTTCAACTTGGGCACGTAATGGGCTATCTAGAAGATTGCTTGGACATCAATTCAGTCTACTTAATTGTTATCCTAATTCAGACATATAATTTACTTTTGGAATTCAACATTTATCCAATTGTATTATAATTTCAAGTTCATTGCAATGGTAATTAATATATAATTATCCGTCAATCAACGAACAGCATTAGGTTGTCTTTGCCTGGTCCTCCCCGATTACAACCTACATCATTACAAATTCAATCTGTATCGTGTGACTACACACTACATATAAGCTGTTTTGCCGTGTCCTACTTAACTACACCCTGGCTATTGTATCTATAACTTCAAGCAGTTGGTTGTCTTTGCCGGGCTTTCCCTAATTACAACCTGTAGATACAGACTCTTTATCGATACACTGAAATACTACAGTAACTATATCAATTTTTCATGCAGAGTAGTCATTGATTATGCCATCATTTTTAAATATTCGAACAATGGTCGATTAGTTAATTACAACTAATACGACTTTGCCGTATTGGACATATACATTTAACTATAGACCCATGGGTTTACCTGCTTACATAGTAATATATATATAGTTGATAAATTGCTTTAAAAACAGGTGAGGCCTCATGTGACTCACAATATAGGTAAACCACCTTCAGACCTTTCTATTTATAAAAGGAATTTGATTCTATAATAGCTCGGTTATTGAGAGGAAGATTATTGGCATTTCCGTCAATTTGACCCATTTAGGCCGTTTCGTCAGCCCCCGGGAGTCGTTCAGGGCAAATATATGCATGCCATCAAACTGTCAACCCATAACTGAATACGTAATGCTCAAAATGTTATTTACCTATGTACACTTTTGTAAAATCATCCCTCCCAATGGCAAATATCAGGCGTGAAATGCACAAATTCGGTAAAAAACAAAACAAAAAAATATTAAGACACTACAATCTACCCATTCTGGCCTAGCCCTTCAACCATTGGGGGTCAGTCAGTTCCAAATTTGTTTTTGTTTTGTTTTGTCAGTTAAAGAGATAATGAATTATAGTGAGGTTTACCATCTCGCCAGCCGTAATTGTGAGACGTCAGGGTCGTGAAATTCAAACTTTTGACAAAGCACATGAAATCTCTATTATCTTTGAAGAATGTTTTGTCCTATCATGTCTTGGCTCCATCCATTAACTCCAAAGGTCCATCAGGGTAAATGTGTGCAAACTACAGATCTGCCATCCCATCATTCTAAACAAGTTTGTATTATTCCAAACGGAAAGTGAAGACTGTTTGATACTAGCATATCTAGGTCAGCAAGGTAGAAACATCAACTGACGGGTCAGAGGAATTGTTGCAAAGAGAAGGGATAAACCAAAACAAAGGAAAGACAGGAACATACAAGGGGAGACAACAAAACAAAGGAAAGATAGGAACAGAAAAGAGGAGACATCCAAATATAGTGAGGATAGGAACAGAAAAGAGGAGACATCCAAATATAGTGAGGATAGGAACAGAAAAGAGGAGACATCCAAATAAAGGGAAGATAGGAACAGAAAAGAGGAGACATCCAAATATAGTGAGGATAGGAACAGAGAATGGAGACATCCAAATAAAGGAAAGATAGGAACAGAGAATGGAGACATCCAAATAAAGGGAAGATAGTAACAGAAAAGAGGAGACATCCAAATAAAGGGAAGATAGGAACAGAAAAGAGGAGACATCCAAATATAGTGAGGATAGGAACAGAGAATGGAGACATCCAAATAAAGGAAAGATAGGAACAGAGAATGGAGACATCCAAATAAAGGGAAGATAGTAACAGAGAATGGGAGACATCCAAATAAAGGAAAGATAGTAACAGAGAATGGGAGACATCCAAATAATGGGAAGATAGTAACAGAGAATGGGAGACATCCAAATAAAGGAAAGATAGTAACAGAGAATGGGAGACATCCAAATAAAGGAAAGATAAGAAAAGAGAATGGGAGACATCCAAATAAAGGAAAGATAAGAACAGAGAATGGGAGACATCCAAATAAAGTGAGGATAGAAACAGAGAATGGAGACATCCAAATATAGTGAGGATAGGAACAGAGAATGGGAGAGATACAAATAAAGGAAAGATAGGAACAGAGAATGGGAGACATCCAAATAAAGGGAAGATAGGAACAGAGAATGGGAGACATCCAAATAAAGGAAAGATAGGAACAGAGAATGGAGACATCCAAATAAAGGGAAGATAGGAACAGAGAATGGGAGACATCCAAATAAAGGAAAGATAGGAACAGAGAATGGGAGACATCCAAATAAAGGAAAGATAGGAACAGAGAATGGAGACATCCAAATAAAGGGAAGATAGGAACAGAGAATGGGAGAGATACAAATAAAGGAAAGATAGGAACAGAGGAGAGACATCCTGTTATATATACCAGTGATTAAAGGGAGATGATCCTTACATAAATGTATGATATATTCATTAGCCATGGTTTCTGAGTACGGTACACTCCATTGGAGTGTGTTAACGTAATCAGAAGCCCAGGCTAGCGAAAGTAATGAAGAATTGTCTGGAAATTCAACATTTTGTTTTCAAGTGTTTATTAGGAAGTGGTTGTTTACAAGAAGTGTGTTAGAGAATTCCAGAAAAGAGATGGTTCAAGAATGTGCTTGAACGATTTAGCAATATATTGTTAATACAAGTTTACGTAATGAACCTAACGATGAACTATCCAATAGAATTTACGACGGTCTACTGAATTTCTAACTTCCTGGTTGTCACAAAGAAAATTTGTTTTGTAGAATTTTAACAAGTTTCCGTTGATTACATGTGTAAACATGTCTGGTCGCAATGTTTAGTACAAATTGATATTTGCAAACATATATTGATCCATGTTAAAGAAAATTATCCCTGAATACCTTTGCTGTTGGGATAATTCAAAATATCAAACTTGAAAACACGGTCCATGCAATGCATCGACAAAATATCTGTGACTTTCTGTTCATGTCTTGCTCAATAATTGTCAAACAAACAGGATTTTATATTACAGTGTTATATTAGGAAGTGCACTAGGGATACCTAGCACGGTAATCGTAATGGTGAGCTAGAAAGATACAATGAATACAGAAATCCGTGACCATAACTCTGAACTACCTGTATCTGGTGAGGAGAACTACCTGTATCTGGTGAGGAGAACTACCTGTATCTGGTGAGGAGAACTACCTGTATCTGGTGAGGAGAACTACCTGTATCTGGTTAGGAGAACTACCTGTATCTGGTGAGGAGAACTACCTGTATCTGGTGAGGAGAACTACCTGTATCTGGTGAGGAGAACTACCTGTATCTGGTGAGGAGAACTACCTGTATCTGGTGAGGAGAACTACCTGTATCTGGTTAGGAGAACTACCTGTATCTGGTGAGGAGAACTACCTGTATCTGGTGAGGAGAACTACCTGTACCTGGTGAGGAGAACTACCTGTACCTGGTGAGGAGAACTACCTGTATCTGGTGAGGAGAACTACCTGTATCTGGTGAGGAGAACTACCTGTACCTGGTGAGGAGAACTACCTGTACCTGGTGAGGAGAACTACCTGTACCTGGTGAGGAGAACTACCTGTATCTGGTGAGGAGAACTACCTGTATCTGGTGAGGAGAACTACCTGTATCTGGTGAGGAGATAATGGCATTACTCTAGCTTATTCATTACACAGACTGGGTACGAAATACGTTATAGTTTACGAGTTTCACAAGATATTTTGAATGTGGCTATTTGAATCGACAGTGCCCAGTAGTACCCTATCAGGTCAGTAACCATACCTTCAGGTGGCTGTACCCTGCCGCGTTGTGGTCTATTCGCCATTATTTAACTTCCGCATACGTCTATAACGATCGAGTCCCTGGTTATTTACCGGCCGTGTTACCTAATAAACACATGTATCGACACCTAACGTCACACGGCATGGTGTATTTAAACAATGTCACCATTCAATATACCTGGCTCTACAAACTACTGACAAAAGACAAAGCTGTGTACAAGATAACACGCAAACAGTAAGTAAAGCAAGTGTAGTTCTGTATTCAGTAATGTTAGTTTTAACTACGAGAGTGCTGTTTTTTTCACCTGCAACAAAACTGTCGGTAATAGGTGATTAGTTACAATAGATGTAAACCAAGTGAATAATAACTCTGTGTGCATTAACAAACAGAATTACTGATACTGATAAAATACAGAAAAACATAGTTTGAACAGATAGATATAATTTATTTTAAACGTGGACACACAAAACATTAAAAGTATAAATAAATACATGTTACCAAGCCAATATGAATATATCAATTTATTACATTTTTACCAGTGAAATATCAAAAAGTATTCATTCTATAAAACTGATATTTTTGCTGATTTGACCAATCAAATTAATGATTAGAAAATACCAAAATAATTGACCAATCAGAAAGCCCGACATATATGTCAGCACCTGGACAGGGGAAACTACTTTTTTTGTTTACAAATTATCGCTGTAGGCCTAGTTAGCATACGGGGTAGGATTTTCGTTGATAAAAAATGTAATAAACAGAATATCTAACAGTGTCTTCAGTAATACCAAATATATTTCACTCGTGTGGCTAATATTTTGATATTTTTCACTCGTGCTGCGCACTCGTGAAAAATATCAAAATATTAGCCCCACTCGTGAAATATATTTGGTATTACTGAAGACACTGTTACGAAATGATAAAGTGTTGATTTATAAAAGGTGTACATGTATAATTACCAAAACAACAGAGAGTACCGAAATATCAACTCAAAATTAAACACGGAGGGGAAACTCGAAAGGAAGATATGGATTGCCATGGAGACCGTTGACAAAGTAAAAGAGGGCCGTTCCCGAACGGTAAGAGTCTTTTGGCTCATCAACGACACCCCTCATGCGGATATATTCGTATTCACAAAATGATAACTATAGGGTGTTGGCGGCGGAATAGTCGGGCATATCGAACACGTCACACAATTAGATAGATAATGGTGTCGATCAAAATAGTTTTTCATCTATGTGCATATCTCGAAATCTTATGTTGATATTTTCCCGTTAGAAGACATCTCTCGTGAAAACCGTGATAATGGGAACAAGGCCTTGAAAGGATTAATATAATGGTATATTGACATTACCCATTCCTTTCACTAAGTGATACTATGAAGTTTAAACCCATTTTTGTCATGGTGAGTGCCAGGTAAGCAGAAGAAGCTTACCTCCCCGAAACACCTTGTCCTATTATCATGAAAGATTCTTTCAAATGGTTCTAAACATGTTGTTCCTATTTCGCACAGGTGTTAAAGTTTTTTGTGTAGTATGTAAAAGCTATATTTACTAAAGGTCTTCTTATCGTTGTTGTTTCTTTTTCGATACGAATCCTTTTATTAAAACACACGTTTATTTGCAGTTTTATCATCAGTTTTTATATCGATTTATAATCAGCGTTATCGTCGGTTTTATCGTCAATTTTATCATCAGTTTTATCATCAGTTTTTATATCGATTTATTATCAGTCTTATCGTCGGTTTTATCGTCAATTTTATCATCAGTTTTATCATCAGTTTTTATATCGATTTATTATCAGCCTTATCGTCGGTTTTATCGTCAATTTTATCATCAGTTTTATCATCAGTTTTTATATCGATTTATTATCGCCACTTTTGTAAAAAGTGAAATAAAATAATTTGAATTTGAATACCTGTGGTTGTTTTAAGGCTGTTTGATATTTACACTCACATGCCAAAAATACGCCAACCATGTCATTTCTGCATCGTTTCCCGCTGTTGTGTTTTCAAATAATTTTTCTGCACCTGGCACATTTTATCATGTCATTTTCCACAATGGCGTAATCAATCATTTTGATCACAAATGAAATATTTTTCTCAGAAAATAGACAACGAAAAAACCATGTTAATCATTTCAACTGAAAGAGGAGACCATCCTCCACGAGTGTGCAAAATTAAAACAAAATCAGGAAAATTCACAGAAAAAAATGAGCATGCGTGAAAAAGATGAGGAAAAATGTTAAGTGTTGACATATTTTTGGCACGTGAGTATACATTAACACAAGGAAACGTGCATACTGTACAGGCAATTGGAAACTAGAATGTTAATTATTCACAAATTTTATTTATTCTTCTGTTAGTGAAAAGCGTTTTTATATCACATAAATGACAATTTACATCAATATACAAATATATTGTACATCCTGATAAACAAAACATTGTAGCGTCTGAATAATTAAGTAGATTGTTATGTATGCTTTTCAGATTTTGTACAAGAATAAAAAAAATCTGTGACAGAAATAGATTCTCAATGAATGGCTGACAAGGGAAGATTCCATGCCATTGTTGATTTCATAGTCAAGAACAATATAACAGCATTATGCATTGTAAATTTAAACCATGAAAATAAACCGTGCATTAACACGTTGACAAAAAGTAATTACATATGATATAAATCAATTCAAATTAAACGAAATAGTAACATGTTGATTAACAGTTGATACATCTAAGATAAATTTATTTCAATTAAACCATGGAGTAACATGTTGATTAATACATATAAGATCTAAGAGTAACACCTATATATACAGTATCTGTAAACAAGTTCAAGTTCAGGTTCATTTATCACTTTGAGTCTTACGACTCATCAGTGTAAACATATGATATAGACCTCTACAGGATATTAACATATATACAAAATGTTAAATTGGCCACAGGAGAATGAACAAAGCAATAATATAATATAATAGTAACATCAATCAATATTATTATTGCAATATATATATATATCTCATGCTTGACACAGACCATGTGATTCTTAAAGACTAATGTAACAGAGCGCATGATTAATTCAATTAAGATCACTGCCTCCACTAGTGATCTAATACGGGACATCTTACTTTCTAGTCTTACGCTCAACCGATCGAGCTAAAGTGAGCGGTAACCGAGCGTATATTGCGTGTATTTACCAGGGTTACATATTTCCCCTCAACTCGTCCTTGAGTTTTCTTGGGTAACAACGATGCTTGTGGAGCGAGGATGAGTATTTTCCAGTGTCCCTACATGGTCAAAAATGTACATGTAACAGAGCGCATGTTTAATTAAATTTAAATCACTGCTCCCGCTAGGAATCGAACCCTGGACCTCTAGCGTACTAGTCTTCCACTCAACCGATCGAGCTAAAGAGAGTCAAGGAAAAAACTCGTAACATATTCCACAGTCCAGTACAGTACGTTTTTGATTGTATTTCATTGTATCATTAATCATATTTCGCTGTACATTGTATTAGACTACCTTAATGGTGTCTGTAAATGTCATGTAATTGTGAATCGTGAGATACGTTTTCGTGCATACCTGTCTGTCTGTGCATGTTATGACATGTGACCTGAGACTGACCTCTCAATAGCCTGAACCGTCTACTGACTAGGGACACCTGTACCTCTACGTACTGAGACTGACCACTCACTAGTCTTACTAGGGACACCTGTACCTCTACGAACTGAGACTGACCAATCACTAGTCTTACTAGGGACACCTGTACCTCTGCGTACGTAGACTGACCACTCACTAGTCTTACTAGGGACAACTGTACCTCTACGTACGTAGACTGACCACTCACTAGTCTTACTAGGGACATCTGAACCTCTACGTACTGAGACTGACCAATCACTAGCCTTACTAGGGACACCTGTACCTCTATGAACTGAGACTGACCAATCATTTGCCTTACTAGGGACACCTGTACCTCTATGAACTGAGACTGACCAATCATTTGCCTTACTAGGGACACCTGTACCTCTACGTACTGAGACTGACCAATCATTTGCCTTACTAGGGACACCTGTACCTCTACGCATGCAGACCGACTTTTGGCGTTGATGGGACAGGTCATATTCCCTTTGAGGCAGAATATATGATTAACTAAACCTCTACACCATAGATGTGGGGTTAGTTCAGTATTTTTTTTAAGTGGGGTTGATTATTCTAAGTTAAAAACTATTTTTCATTATAAATTATTTAATAGTTTAATTACGCTGAATAGTCTGTGTGGTCTTTCAACAGATACTATACTGTACATTATAATTGATAGTAATTTAAAGGTTCTGATGAAAATAAAGCTAAATATGAGTATAATTATCTATCTTATATCGTAGGTTAATGGTCATTTTCCTTATAAGTGTTGTTTCCCTTCGCTTAACGTCTCGTGGTGTATGTACGTGAGTGAAAGCGAAACCTCTGATAAATATACATGTTTAGTGTATTTGCAGGGTTTTAATCAATATACATGTTTCGTGTATTTACAGGGTTTTAATCAATATATAGGTTTTGAGTATTTACAATGCATTTTTTCTAATTATTTTATATACGACGAGTGATAAACATGCCTAGAGAACCTCGACCCAGGGGTTATTATTATGTATCACTGAAAATGGGAACTGTTACATTAACATTCGGGGCAAATATAGGTACAGTATGCACTTACAAATCAATATCCTATACAATATATATATACAGATTTCTTTATCTATGTCTTATTAGATTTGTATGTATGGTGTCTAATATAGCACAGATAACGTTTCCACGAGACAATTGATAAATACGTACAAATGGGAGATAACTCCTAAGTTAAGTTATGGAATTCTAATATACTGAAAGTAAAGCCCAATATTGGCAGGAAGTCTGCATGGTAATGGACAGTCAAAAGTCACCACTACACACTTCATTCATTACAGGGAAGTCAAATGATCGTCGTTGTTCATGTGGTCATAATCGTCATCAGAATCGTGCATTAGATTGCCGCTGGGTCTCTGAAATAACTCATCATAGTCCTCACTGTCGACAGTTCCCTCCCTTGACGCACCGTCTTGTGAACTACAGACTTCTCTCGCGTGTGAGTAGTCATCAGTGTTTTCCGAGTTTATCTCCTTGTTTAATATGCTATATGTACCATCAATTGGGATATCTTCATTTGTGTTTCCTTCCATTTCCTTTTCGAGCGAGAAATAATTGTCACCTGATAGTCTGTCTGGGATTTGTTGATCCTCCTGTTGTTCTAGAATAAAACGACTGTCTGATTTGTTGCCGTTCACGATTCCTTTATCTTCATGAGTGATATCAGGATTTGATGTGATTCCATTTTCGTCCTTTTCGAGAACGAAATAATCCTCTGTCGGGATTGTATCATCGGACTTATCTTCTTCTTTTTCCAAGACAAAGTAGTTAGCTGACGCTGTAGTGATGTCGTCAAGCGTGGCAGGGTGTAACGAAGGATGTACTGGTGGGTCTTTAGCCTTGGCATAGCCCTGGTCTCCAGAATACTCGTCTATACTGTTGTAGACACTATCCATCGCGCCTAGGCTCTCTTGGGTAACTCGTTCCGATTGCTCATTTGCTGGGTTGTCAATATCCATGTACATTGCCGATGCACGATCGTTTGCATTTGAAGATTCATTGTGCAAAGGATTATGCTTACCGGAAAGTCCGAGAGGTGACTGCAAAAGAAATGAAGAAAACAGACAATTACATCGTACATATTTATTATATAATAACCAAAAACTATTATCGACAAAAATGTTTAATTACGAGATATAAGAGCTATCGATATTCACAATAAGTAATTATTTGTGTGGGATAGTACGTCTCCAAAGTCGCTAAGGTATATTGGAGAATATTTTCATCCATATTCTTTATGGAAAATGAAAATGTGTACAGTACGTCTTCATATCTAGACTAGAACATTTGTTTTCTCTTATATTTTAACATTATTGATTCTTTCTATTTAATCAGTTTAATATCAACCGGGTGGTGCATAGTTTGGTATGCCACAGCCAATGGATAGAACTCCTAGCCATCCTCGCAGGGCTGAACGTTCAAATAAAGGCCAAAAATGAGGCAGTGCCAAAGATGAGTTTAGACGATAAAACAAAGCAGAAATATGCGACATGGAAAGTAGGTACATTTCACTAGCCCTGCCTGAAAGGCATATTACAGGGATTCAGATAATAAATTAATTGTAAAGTTCAAATAAATTTTGTCATTTTATCTACAAACTTACTTCATAAGTGGTGTTTCCGACTTCTCCTAGGTTCATATCCGTGTAGTGATCGGCCGGCGGCGTGCTTCTGGTAGATATAACATGATATGTACAACACTACCTAACAAAACTAACCCTTTCTATATAAGTTTCATTTTACAACATCGCAAGTAAAATAGTATGTGTAATATACTTGAAGCGACGAGACCTATTTGCTACTCATGTCAATCATACAGATTCCTTTTGGAGTATCTGAGCTATAACAAGTTATATCGACATAATGACAAAACAATAATTTCACAATAACAATTGATAAAACGAGGGGAAATATGAACAAAAATATTTAGACTTGCATAGACCTTTGGAAAAGTACACAGATAATAAGACCAGGTCACCAGGAAGAGGGAAGCGTCTTTTGTTTCATCGCCGACGCCCGTCTTACAAATCTAGGTCAAATCTAAGATAAGTCACATTTTCAAAATAAAAACTAGGGTGGTTACATCGGAACCACTACGTATATAACAAGCATTAAACACTTTTAATTTCATATTCTACCACGTTTGCTATGTAACGCCAGTTTTGATTGGTTTAAAACCGTGTATGATTCGCCAGTAATACACTGTCGTGTCCATAAGACATGCTCGTGAGTCACGGCTGTTACAATCTTTCCCCTACAAAATCGTGCATTTGTAAACAAACATGGCGGTGCCAAAACGTTTGAACGTGGGAGACCGTGTTATTTACAACGGAGAAATTTGCCAGATTGTTAATTTCTATCAACCCAGAGCAGACTTTACTAAACAATAACTTATAATAAGGTCAATTTCCAAAGGCAACCTTTGGAGAGTATTTCTACATTAATTGCTGGACGACATCCCCGAAAGTTCTCGTAACGTTGCCGTCAACTGGCTTGGGATTGACGTCAAATTTCCCGGGCTTTCTTTGCCGTTTTTCTATTATGAAGAGGTAGATCTCAGAACTAAACAGTACATGGTAGATTAGAAATAATCAACTTTGAATCATCGTTAATTATTTTTTAAATAAAATCTATTTCAAAATGAGATCATGATGTGGTAT